>NC_092819.1:25782500-25800000 GCF_023375885.2 Dermacentor andersoni
GGAAATTAGTCGTGGACGTCGGAGTATCTATAAGCGGTACGTCACTTACCTGGCCGAATCGGAATAGCACAAATTTTGTTAGTTAATGATAGTTAGTCAGTTAATGATAACAAAGGACGGTGCGAGGGTGAAGCCACCGCACTCAGTTCGGCAAACACTTTGAAAGAGCAAGTCATTGAAGTGAAAGAAAATATACTGGTACAGACAATGATGCCATACACCTTTCTTTATTTCTTTCTTTGTTTCTTGGATTTCTTTCTTTGTTTCTTGGGTAGCAAACCGGTTAAGCTAAACTGGTTAACCTCCCTACCTTTCCTTCTCCACTTTTTCCTTCCTTCCTTCCTTCCTTCTTTGTTTCTTTATTTTTTTTCTGGCGGGTACA
The DNA here is from genome assembly GCF_023375885.2 of Dermacentor andersoni. Taxonomy (NCBI): domain Eukaryota; kingdom Metazoa; phylum Arthropoda; class Arachnida; order Ixodida; family Ixodidae; genus Dermacentor; species Dermacentor andersoni. The sequence goes on from NC_092819.1 coordinate 25,782,883, forward strand.
GTAGTTTTCCAGGATGCAAGACGACCTTGTCAAATAGCGCTGTTGCCTCGTCTTACGAATAGCTCGGCACTATAAAGCCTATAAAACGCGAAGACGTTTTTGAAATGCCCGTTTCTGCTTTACGCTATACCAAAACGGGGTCGATGCGTATTTCAACTGCCTCACGACGAAAACCGTTGTTGCAGCAGCCGCGGAAGCTCGTTGGCGAGTCGACAAAAGAGGCGCCATTAGGGCAACCTTAATCGCCGCGTATCTGTGACAGCCGCCTCCCAAAATACCCACTGCGCCAATGCAGGCGATGCCTCATTATGCGTGACGACTCGGGCCTTTCGAGAGCGACCGCGAAGCTACACGCTAAGTGAGGAGCATCGTGTTAGTCCGTGGTGCTGTCGCGTTAAAACGATGCAGCGTTAGCCGGATTATTACTGTTCGTCGTCATCATCATCATCATCATCACCATCATCATCATCATCATCATCATCACCACCACCACCATCCATATTATTATTATTATTATTATTATTATTATTATTATTATTATTATTATTATTATTATTATTATTATTATTATTATTATATGGAAACTTGCAAACACAGAATAAACAGGGAGGGAATAAGCTGACAACTGCCGCCGAGATGGGAACCACGCCTGCCTACTCTGTCCTGAGGAGGGAATCAAAAAAGGAGAAGAGGCGAAGAAGATAGGAAAGAAAGAAATAGGAAAGAAAATAGGAAATAAACAAATGACAGAGACACGGACAAAAGAAAGTAGGAACACGGAAAAAAATGTCTATAAGCGACAGGCCTGCCCGATTGGAAGAAGCATACTACAGGAATAGACACAGACTGGTGACACTAACCAGGAGCCGAATAAGTTTGCCTATAGGCACATTCCTGGAACGTCACCAATGATAAAAAAAAATAGAGAAGAAGAAATCGAAGAGACCCGCGCTTCACCCGCTGCAATGCGAACAGCTGCCAGTTTTGCCCATACTTTCTGGTTTACTACTGCTTCGTGCACTGTGTAGCGACGAGCGGAGACAGCTGCGATGCACTCTTTTTTCAAAATTTCAGCAAAGAAAGAGAGCGAGGCTACGGTTCTTGTTCATCCTAATTCACGTGGTCACCATGCTGAGCCAACCGGGTAGCACGTTGCAGAACACCGAACGGTGCCGGATTGACGGCTACCTCCGAAATGCTTCGCGTTACATCGATTCCCACAGTGAGTGGGATCTGCCTAATTGTTTTAACACCATTATAGTAATATGTGTTGGCGCCAACAGCTGGCACCGGCTGCTGCTTTTCGAACGGTAGAAAAAAAATCGAATCGCCAAATGCAGCAAGGAACACTGACTACAGTATATTATACGAACACATACCAAGTTCTGCCCACTTTCGTTCAAAAAGCCACAGAAGATAGTACAGGAACACGTACATACATATATGAACACGCATAGTTCTAAAATAAGTAAGAGTGCTTGAAGTTGTCTGTGAAAACACAGGCTTGAATGCTTTGCAGACGAGCAGGTCATAATTACACAGCATAGCAATTGTCTTATCCATTAAATCGTCACTGCTGAATCTACAACACGCGTACTTTGTGGTGCGTCTCATTTCGGTTGCGAACAGATGGAAGGACAGTTCCGAGGGCTCCATGTAAAGTCCGTTCTACCAAATGATTGCACTAGTAATGATAAAAAAGATACACCTTGTCAGCGCTATATTTTCACTGAAACATCTGGCATATAGCTCCCCATACAAGCATTAGTAAGCTCGCTGCCGTGGTCTTGGTCGAAGAGGAGCAGGAAAAATAAGAGAGGGAAAGACGGAGAGGTTAATCAGTGGCGCTGCTCCCACGTGCCTTGCGGGTCGGCTATGACTTAACACAGGAATATTCTTAAACTGACTGAAATGGAGTAGCAAGTGTCTGTAAAAATTATTCCGTAATGAGGGAAGTGTGTGCGTGTGCGTTTGTGTGTGCGTGGCAGCACACACACACACACGCACACACACACACACACACGCGCACACACACGCACGCACACACACACACGCACACACACACGCACACGCACACACACACGCACACACGCACACACACACACGCACACACACACACGCACACGCGCACACGCACACACGCACGCACACACACGCACACACGCACACGCACGCACGCACATGCACGCACGCACACACGCACATGCACGCACGCACATGCACGCACATGCACGCACGCACACACACGCACACACGCACATGCACGCACGCACACACACGCACGCACGCACAGCAACTCTTCAGCAACCAAGGTAATCGGCGCGTGCCATTTCGAATACTTGACACACAACGCCTTTGAGAAACTAGCTTTCGGTCGGTGCTGGCGCAGTACAAAGGATAAAGCTTATTTCCGGCATTGCACACGAGTGGATTCTTTTACAAGCACTTCTATGCTCCGAACTTATCATCCTTTAAAATGGAGACCATTATGAAGGCTATGCACATTGTCTTGCTTTTTGATGGAGACCATATTTCACCGGATTATCGCTGCTATCGATTTGTCGCTCGGCACAATACACGCATGTCGTGCTATCACGCTTTACATATCTCTTCGACGTGCCAGTGCCCCAGGATGGCGGCCACGATGGCGTTAATTATCGCGCTCTTGAGTGGGCGATGCGAGCTTTAGCTTTTGCTCCAGTGCCCCTTTACCGAGAAACAGCGCAAGCAACGGAACTTGTGTGCAACATGCGGCCGCCGTCTCCGGGATTCGATCCCGCGACCTCGTGCTTAGCAACTTAACACCATAGTCACTAAGCAACTATAGCGGGTGCCAACATTTCCAACGCCATCAGAATAAGTCACTGATTCACGCTGATCAAAGTGAGAGATGCTATTTAATGAAAACTGTAGTAGTTTGCTTGGCTGCACACCCAGCGTGCTACTCCACGTGAGTGCGATGATAAGCGAAATGGTACACACGAGATATACGACACTTAAAATACACTTAACACACACTTAACGCACGCGTAATACACGCTTACCAACATACATAACTAAATTATCTGCTTGAGACCAGTGGCCTCGCAAAAAAGTTGAAAGCGCCTTCATAGCGTGGGACGCACAGGCGGCATTAGTTCGTGGTACCGTAGGCTACACCAATAAGAACTACGTAAGTATATAACCACCACAAACCAAGGCGTAAACAAATTTTCAGGAAGTAGTAATCGCTTCCAGCCGGATGAGCTCGAACCAGAAAGCGGAGCTTTGTTCGTGTTCCCTTTTCCCTTTCCCCAGTGTAGGGTAGCCAACCGGGATCAGTCCTGGTTAACCTCCCTACCTTTCCTTTATCATTAGCTCTCTCTCTCTCTTATTCATGTTTCTTGTTCGACTCGTATTATCTCCAAGTGTTTATGTCAGAGAGATAGTAAACTTTCATTATTGAGCAACTGAGGTGTTCCTCGCCCTTGGTAGGCAGTTTTCTTAGGCCAGCAAATCGTGGATAAGGAGAAATAAAAAGGAAGACGACAAAGAGGAGGATAAAAACGAGAGAGAGAGAGAGAGAGAGAGAGAGAGAGAGAGAGAGAGAGAGAGAGAGAGAGAGAGAGAGAGAGGCTGCACATCTTGCGGCTATTCTTTTCCTTTAATTTTTCAAACTGCGCAAATGTTGCGTGCTTACCCCAAGTTTCTCTTCGAGCCCTGCACGTACTCCTCGCACTACTTCCCCTCGCGTGCGATTTCCCCCGGGCGTCGCTTTCGCATCGGTTCCAGCCTCCTGATTTCGAGGCCAATTTGTGCGCTTGTAGTCGCGGAGTTACGCGTTGGCCTCCCCAAATCCGTGCAGCATCACGGATGCCACCCCTATCGTTCAGCCACGCAGGAAAACAAACTTGCACGGTGCGCCGTCTTTTTTTCACCGCGACTTGCGCTCAGCACAACAGCCCCGTCATTCTCGTCTGCTCTGCGAAACAGGGAGCAGCAGACGGCACGGCGAAACACCCGATGTGACACTGAAGGTGTATTTTTTTTTTTTGTTAGTGTTTCGACGAACGCTTGTGATGACTGCGTGCTGTGCTCCAGCAGCAACGGGTGCGCCATTTAAAACTATTGCAAAAACGCGCAACTGTTTTACTCGCCACGTCACAGCCTCGCAGCGTCGCCGTGCAGCCCAAGCAGCGCTGTACACTTTTGATGGGACAGCGCGTATGCGAGGCCGTGTCCTCAGCTCCGTACATATGCGAAACGTGTTTTCCGTATACACAGCGTATCGCTTTCTTCTCCGCACGTGCGACCGGATATTGTTTGCTCGCTGCAGCCAAGTCCGCCCTTCCTGTTTTTACGCAATCGCACAACAAACAGCGCAAACGCACTCGCTCTACGCTCCTAAATTTCGCTGATCCACTTGTAAGGAGTATCGCGACTGCGTATGCGCTGAGCACTTAGTTCCAGGCTTGGATTGACCCGTTTCCGGATTGTCCCACGGCTGGCAGCTTTGCACGTATAGTGCTTCCGGATCTCCTTTTCATTTACTCGTTTATTTATTTATTTGTTTGCTTGTTTAGTTTTTATTTTTTGTATTGTCGTTCCCACAGTCCATTGAGTTATCGTCATCGTGAAAGAAGAAACTAGCAAAGAAAAAAAAATTATCTAATTAAGTAACTAAGCGCTTCAGAAGACAGACTTGCCCATTAACAAACGTGCCTTTCGGTGGCCCACGCGAATTAACACTTCTTCTATGGGCTATGCTTACCTCCGGAGTGGTGTGACCAGTCTAGAAAAGGAGGATTAGAGTGAATACGACTATTACGTCGGTAATCCGAGCCGGTTCTGGTGGGTCGTTATCAGCATCGGCCACTTTCCAAGAAATCACTTTTAGCGCAACTTACGCCTGCGGGCAGAAGGCGCATCGCACCAGGGACGCACTGCCGGATGCTACGTCATGTCACGGAACAGTACAATTACCTGTGACAATGACTGACTGAGGTTGAGGTCTCTCGATGCACCAAATGAAATTTTTCGTGGCCCGAGCTCACCGTTACAGATGTCTCAACGCAACAAATCATGCATGCGTCATGGAAGTCTTCCTTTGCTATATAAACAATAATGTATATAGTTACATGTTTCCAGAAAGCTATTCGATTCATTAAGGGAATGATGCGCTATAGGAAGCGCATATTTGCTGCCGTGAGGATATTCGGCTATATCGCTTGTTGTTTGATTGCGTAATTCCGTAAAGAACAAAGGCGTTAATTTGCACCTCCGTAGTGGTAGAATAGGTGTCTATACTTATAGGCTGATTCGTCATATACGTGCGCCTCAAAGAGGTACAACAGTTGGCCCGACGAAAACGCGCCGCAACTGGGTTGGGCGTGAACCAACGCCTTTATATCTGAGGTGGATAGTCCGACCAATTACCGCCGACCACAAAAACAGCCGAAAGAGCCAAAGAAAGCTATTCGCTTAGAAAAAAGAACTTAATAATTGGATGATTACTGCCGCTGTCGTGCGCCCATTACGACACTTTCATATAGCGCCGAAAGTAACAAGCGCCTTTGTATATCTCGTCATTAATGTCCGGGAAATGCTTTCGAGACGCTGAAAGGACATTGTTATACAACGCCAAGGAGGCAAACTTTGCCGCGAACACATCGCGATCGAGATTCGATCGAGAGGGAAGAGATTGATACGACCGGATCCGTTACAGGCATATGCGGTGGTTGTAAGGAGATGTATACAGAAATGCTAGAATGAAAAGCCTCTATAGCATAGCTGATTAACTCGAGCAGGCTATAGGTGACTATTTTTCTCCTCCCCGTTTCAAGGGGAATGCCAATAAATTCTCACAATCATCGTCATTTACGCGTATAGGCTGGATACAAAAATAAATAGGGCGGGTTTACTGACCGTTTTGGTGTAGGCTGTTTGTAGATCTCGCATAGGTACAGCATAAGTCTGTAGCAAAACGAATCAGTACAAGTTTATGCGAAGCCACCCATAGTCTACACACGGCATAAAAACTTTCACAAGGAAGGTCGACCCTGGCTAATTGGTCAGTCGATGCGACGGTGAAAGTTTGAGAGACACTGTATTGCACTCAGAACTATATTTCGATCCCATCGGCTTCCTTAACACGCACGGGAATCTCGGCACCCAGGTAATTTCGCAGGTTCGACACTTTGAAGTTGCGGCCGGGATTCCAAGAAGAGATCTGGAGCTCGATCTCATCAGCCGCTGTAGATTCGCGAAAAAATACCTCGGGCACCTCGTTCCGCTTTACGGCTCACGATTGGCAACGATCTACAATTTAGTAAAGCAATGAAGGGGGCTAGTTGGTGAACGTTCATGGTTATATTGCGCTTAGTTTTACGGTGACGATATTAAGTGAAGGACAGGACGCGGACGTACGTAGCGTTCGTACGTCCACGTTCGTACGTGGACGTACGTAAGAAAGACAGCCCAACGCCATGATGTTCAAGTACTGTTCTCCGCTCCGCAAAAACTAAAAGGCGTGTGCAAGAGGGTGAACGCAGGATCCAAAGAGGGCATTCTTAGTGCTACGGTCTGCCAGACTAAGCACGTGAAAAAGTACGTGGAATGCGCTACTTCAGTGGTTTACCAAATCCCACTAGATTGCGGGAAAGTATACATTGGGCAAACTGGACGTTGTCTAAATGATAGGTTACGGGAGCACAAATACATGTGCCAGCTTCTGACAGCACCTAGCAACTTGGCTGCACATTGTAAGCAATGCAAATGCTCTCCGCTACTAGAAAGCACCGCAGTCATTGGCACATCAAAAACAAAAACGGAGCGAGAAATACGGGAGGCGCTTGCGATAGCTAAAGAAAAAGAGATGTGCGTAAGCACTCCGTCCATCGCCCTTATCGAAGCTGAGGTCGAGTTTGCCAGGGTTAATGGGTGCAAGTGAACGATGTATGCGTTGCGTGAACTATGATCACATGTCGTCACCTTGGCAGATCTTTTTATATCCCCCCCCCCCCCCCCCCCCCGCGGCATATCTCCTTGTATATAAGCGCGTTCTTTAACAGTAATAAACAGTAGGTAGTTTGCGCTACGTACGTCCACGTCCTGTCCTTCACTTAATATCGTCACCGTAAAACTAAGCGCAATATAACCATGAACAACCTACAAGTGAGTCATAGCGGTAATGTACGCAATCCCACGTAAGATTAAGGAAAAGTGCTGCTTATGTTTGTGTCGGCCACCGAACAGCCGAAGTGCCTCTCTCTCTCTCTCTCTCTCTCTCTCTCTCTCTCTCTCTCTCTGTCGTAGTGCGGGCAGTGCACCTGATATCAGCTGTCCGCTTAAGCAACGGAAAGTGCACGCCGTGAACGAAACATTGTAGCCGTGTTCCGGAAATCGGCGGGCGGCATGCCTCCGGCTCTCACGTCGTCGTTGCCTTTCCTCATTTGGCGAAATCACGTGGAGTTACGCGCAGCCGGTGATGCGTGCAACCACCACGTGACCCACACCCGCCCGACACACACACACACGCACACACACACACACACAGCACGCATGCACGCGCAGTGTTGGCAGCCGCCCGCGCACAGCGCAGAAAGTCTCGTTTTGCATTTCTCCTTTGTCTTTCGAGCCCGAACGCGCTTTGTTCTACACGCGAGAAGAAATCTGCGAGCAGTTCTTCCGGCCGGCGTTCTTATTTGTTCCTTTTTTTTTTCGCGTTGGTGGGGACGGTGCAGGCTGAGAGCGGACGCTCCAAACGCGCATGTCGGAACACGTGATTTGCCAACAGGAAATTATGCGCAAGTCGAAAGGGGTGGGGGGCAGTGACGAGAGGGAGAAGGGAAAGAGGAGAGACACTGCCGCGTGTTGTCGAGGGCGCTTTTGATTGATTAATGGAGCTGCTAGACAGGCGGGCGCGCTTGGTTTGCTTCTGCCTCCGTGGCGTGGTGTCCGCCACCGTTACGTCATCCCGTTGTTGTGTCTCGGCTGACAGGTGCCGCTGCAGGTTGCCTGTGCGGAACTTCCGACGCCGTCGTCCACTTCCTTACCCCTCCCGCGGAGATGCCCATCTGTGTCTGGCTTTGTGAGACGAGCTTGTTCGAGAACGTGTGGCACACTGCTGCGAGTAGCGTGCGGTCTGCAGGCCTGATTGGCACATCTACTAAGATGGAATTCATAGCCAAAATAATTTGTTCTTGGGCCACTCGCTTGATACTCGGTGAAGCCAATGCAGTGCCACTAAAACAGAAACAAGGAACACAAGGCGGGACTCCGGGCGGGCGCTACTGTACCGTCTTGTGTTCTTTGTGTATGTCTTATTTGGGCTAGACTGGCTTCACCAAGAAATTCAGAGTGTTGGAAGGAAGTGGGTCACCAATTTCTCTAGACAGCAAATTGGTCAAAGAGAGAGGGAGAAAGGCTTGGCGCACGCTGTTGTAACCAGATTGCACGCTGTTGGCAACCGTGCGCTACACAGCGTTCACTATAGATTCGGAGGCGTTCACAGAGCGCTGTATACGCCTTCCTTAGCCAATGCCGCGGGCCTCTGGTGGCCTTCTGCGAGAATGACGGTCGAGTGCGGAGTCCCAATGTTTTCCGTGAGCTCTGCGTCATCCAGCCAGCTTAGGGCAGCAGGAAAGAATGTCTTTCGTCATCAACAAAGGGCAGTATAGCAGAGGATGTGTTAATTCTGTGGCCTCATCGCAACCACAATTGCTGCACGAGGCACTGTTCGTTATGCCGATGCGAAAAAAAAAGATGTTTAATTACTGAATAATCATAACACATAAGGTGACCATAACGCATAGAAAAAGAAAAGCAACAAGTATAAGAAACTGGGCACGCACTGCAAAGTTTCTGCAATAAGAGGCAAAAGCTATTCGAACACGCGACCAATGAATTCACCAAGGAAGTTCTCTCGTATGGCACAGTTAAAGCGAGGTATTTCCTGAATTCCATAAAAAAATTAAGAATGGGGCTTCAATAAATAATTATGTGCTGAGAACTGGGTTGCGCCGGAATATCACCATCATCATTACAATGATCATCATCAGCAGCAGCCGATATACGTTGCCTGCAGGAAGAAGGCTTCCGTCCAGCGATCTTCAATTATCCCTGTCTTGGATCAGCTGACTCAATGCTATATGCCTGCAAATTTCCTGATTTAATCGCACCACCTAGTTCTCTGGCATTCTCGACATCTATTCCTTTCTACTCCGACCCATTCTGTAATTCTTATAGACGACAGGCTATCTGCCCTACTCATTACATGTCATGTCCAACTCCATTTGTTCTTCATCTCAACTAGAAATATCTTGGTGAACTGGAAAAGAAAAACAGCCGCACTTTCGCCCGAGAGGCGAAGCATTAATTGATAGCGACAGCCAAGTATTAGGCAAACTACGAGGAGTAAGGTTCTTAGTTTTATCGGCCGTATAAATTGCAGTAAACATTCGCGTAAGAATTAACCGAACGAGCATGGCGACACGCACGCACAGGCAAACATGAGGAGATACCGTTCGATGATCGCGAACAATCGTTGTAGCAACTCTGGCGTGATGAAGAGCGCAAACGGAGGAAAGTGAGCGCTTCAGCTCGCTTCAGCGCATCTCCGAAACTCGAAATTCCGCGACCTCCAGAAATAGGCAAGCCCAAAGACAGCACACAAGCAGCCACCAACAACCTCGGCTCACCCAGCTTTTGCGTCCGTCGGTGATCACCCCCGAGATGGAGCACCGGCGGCGTACGCGCTCAGCCGCACGGACAGCCATGCGCAGCCAAGGCCAGACTAGCGGAGAAGACGTACGCTCACCTGCCTCCCCAAAACACCTCACCCCCCCCCCCGATCTCGGCTCACCCTCGCACAGACAGCACACGGGGTGCGATAGGAACTTATTGCACTTGCTTTACACGGAACATCACGGCGACGGCGAAAAGTTGCTTGGAGTGTCGATATAATTGCCATCGCAAGAAGAATATTGAATCAACAGAGGCGATACGAAGGATGGGTATTAATTTACTTTCTTAACAGAAGCCGGAAGAGGCGCCAATCACGTGCGCTGAAGAAACAGCATCAATTATATTACGTATACTGTTGTATGCTTAAATACTTGGATACAATTTGACTTAGCTATGTGACACAAGATATGCAGCAGAACAATAATCCTGTTTCACTTATGTTTGCTTCAATTTAGGAAACAATTTGCACTCGCGAAGTTGAAGCCTAACAGAGGCCGTATAATGTAAAACTGTAAACTACTCTATTCTGATTTTATTCCAAACTCCTGACGCAAAATTTACGGAACCACCAACTCAAGCGTCAGGCCGTGACTGGCATTGTTTGAACAGCCCAATCAAACGCTCTCGTCGTTTATAGGAGGTAACTTTTTTGTTGCTTGCCAAGCGAATAGCATTGCCTACATTGACAGATTTTCTTATCTAATTGGCTGACAAGGATGATGAGCGCGCGAGTGTTTCGCTGGGGGTAGTGATAGTGTAGTGAAAAAAGACAACCGGGTGAGGACAATAGCGCCGGCGCCTGCGATTGGTCCGCTTTCCCTTGGTTAGCTCATGGTCGCTGGTCGAAAATCGCGGCGGCGCGCAACGGAGAGTAAGAAATGCCACTAAAACGTGCCCTCAGCGAAGATAGTTGTCAAATCGAGGTCGTTTACGTGCCGAAACGGCTAGACAACGTTATACATGCACGCGAGAAATGTTTATTATATGCAAAATTCATTGTCGCCGGCAGCTTCGACTAGCCACTGCCAGAGCGATCGGCGGGCAGCAGTCTTCTATTGCTTTAGGAACGGGGCTTTCTCTCGCGATTCCGTAAAAAAAAAAAAATCGAGTTTGCCCGGCATATTAATGCATCTTTAGTGCGCACATGCCATTTTGACGTAATGGGTTCTGGCTGTTTTGTCACGTCTTGTAACAGACATACTAAGTTGGTGCAGCCAGAAAATTTTTATTCAGTAGTGGTGGGCTCTAGGCAAAGAAGATGTAGATTCGTAAATAATTTTGGTTCTGTTGTTCTGCCTGATCGTGCATAATCAGTGTATACAAGTGATACATTAAATGGGGAGTTCTTGCAGTTTTCGTGACGTCACTTGACAGACAAGCGAAGTGGGCGTGGCCCGAACATTTTTACCGATCGTGGAGGGTTAATAGCAGAAATGGAATAGAAACAGCTTGGAATAGCTTTACGTTATAGCACCCCCTGTAGTCATGTTTGTTTAGCACAAATCGTAATACCAGCATAACTTTCGAAAATATTGGCCTTAATGGTTGCAGCATAATGAATTGGCGTTCCAATTAATTATTCTCCAAAAGTGTATGCCAAGTAGTTCGGGATGATCTTAATTGTGACGTCGGTGCATCTTTTAGCAGGTTTCGGGGACCAGTATCTCGAAAGCGGCGCCAGTCTTAGAACAATAAAATAATGTGCACAGAACTACCACTACCAAAAACACACCACAACACTTTAAAAAAAAATCTAATGTATCTCACTGAGACCAGTGTCGAAGCACGTACGTAACGGGAAGGTCTGCTAAATGCCTACAGACCACAGTATACACTACACATGACGTCAGAATCAGCTTTCCTCGGTCTCAAGCGTCCATCTATAGTAGCGAGCAATATTCTTCGCAACCGTGAGACATGCTTGGTTTTTGGAAGTTAGAAACTGTCTGTCCCACGAACATGATCCTCATCGGTTACGTGGTGGTGTACATTTAATTAATTTAGAGAAGGCTTTGCCTGAGCTTGCCTTTCGAGATCTTATCTACGCTTCTTCCTTGTCATTTCTTTTTCACTTTGTGCAGCATTTATATTAGCTGCTCTAAATAATGGAAAGTAACGCCCACCGCAAGCTTACGACGTACGTTTCAACGTCTACACACAGAACACGTTCGCTTGTTGTCTCCGTGGATGTTTTCGCTTTAGAACCGTGAAATGTCCGCGAATTAGAAATGTTCCGCAGTGACGTAAAAACCAGCGAAAAGCGGCGGCAGTCCGCCCTCCTTGTATGTATGCCCTTCTGCTATACTTGCGTACATATGTTGCACGTTGCGTACGCAATCCAGAATACGCTACACTTGTTTGGAGCGTAAAGCCTCTCTCTTCTGCAAACCTGACGCCATTCGACGGCCCGTTCCTTGAAGACACGTGACAGCAGACCCATCGCCTCGCAGCATAGCGGCTATACAGGTCCTCGCACCCTTTTACAGCCATTCCTTCTAATTCCGCTTGCCGTTCGCCGTCGCAATAGTGGCGGCCTTTCATTGACGCCAAGTAACGCAAGGAACAAACAGACCCGCCTCCGCTAATGTGCAGGCTGTAAACAGTCTGCCTCGAGTCGTATCTGAAAGGAACGTAATCTCCACGTGCCCACCGTCAAGGTGTCGGAAGGTGGGGGGGAGCAGACGCCTTCGGAGGATCGTGACAGCTCAAGAGGGCCCGAAAAGCCGTGACTCAAACCGGTTGAAGGTCACACGCGCGCGGTGGCTAAGGTGCCGAGTCTGCCGACTCACTTCTCCGCATAGCACTGATATTTATTTGCCACGCGGGAAAGACACGGCTCCGCGATCGTGTAGCCCTAATGGCCAATGACACGTCACGCACTTCGCCCATACACGCACGGAGCGCGTGCGTGTGGGCGTACGAGCTGCCAATGAGGCATGCGCGCCCAGTGGCGCCTTGTAGGACAACCACGAGAGCTTCGGCCGCGACTGACATCCTTTCGGTGCGGCGTCAATGCCACGGTCGACACCGCCGAGGTTGATTCCAAGGGAATTCGAACGTCGTTGCGTCACTGCGACATCGACGCTTCGTGCTGGCCTTCGCTTGTCTGCGCACGAGGCTCGTTTCTTTTCGTTTCAAGGTGGTTGCTCTTCTATATAGGGGCTCCTGTTCGGTCACATGCTCTCGCAGTTCGCGGACATCGGTTGCGTGCCGTTCCCGCGCAGCCGCCGTGACATCAGTGACCCCATTCTGTCACGACCGTGTATGGTCGACGCGGTTCGTTTTCGCTTTGCTTTGTCCACGACTGGACAATGCAGCGTGATGCTTGGAGTGGTCTAACTGGCTTGGCCGAGCCTGCAGCGCTGTAACAAAGAGAGAGAAAGAGAGAAAAGAAGGAGAACGAGAAATAAAAAGAACGAAATATAAATGAACTGTTCTTAAGAGTGTGGGGAGTCTGTAAGTCGGAGGAATACACTCTGTCATTCTTTGCTTGAGAGCATGGATATAGCAACCATAGGAACCGTGGAAAACGCCACACAAGTGAAGGACGCTCAGCAGTTGATCTACGCATAGCGTTGAATTCACTAAATATTTCAAACGAACACAGAAAGCCTTGTTGAACGAAGGGAATCCGCGTAAGAGATCAGTCTTGTTCGGAAACACGCCTTCAAAAAAATAAGAGAGAGACATTTTTCACGAAGAAAGCCGCAGCAGCGGCCTAGAGACGTATAGTGTGCTGCGTGTGGAGATGAACACGCTAACACATATGACCTGCGCTAACGGTTTGCAGATGGGACGCCACCGTTCGGCTATAAGGCTGGAAAAGCCCGTATTAACAGGCGGGCCTCTGCGTCTATCACAGGAAGAGAACAGTTTGTACGTTTTCCAACCAGTGTAAATCACGGACACAACTCAAACCGCACGGAAAGAAACCACAAAGAAGGATTTGACAAAGATCTGTGGAGGTTTCTTGACGAAGAGGTGTAGGCCATCGACAGCTGTGTTCGATGAGTGCTAAAGGCTAACATATTTATAAAAAAACATTCTTAGTGGACAAAGGGCTAGACAAGCCTTAGCGAAAAGTAGTGGTGCCTTTTAGAGACCGAACAGTGGAGTGGCCTCTAATTAGGCTTCGCGCTTGGGCTAATTCCTTCTAATCAAGTGGGTGCACGGGGGACTGCTTCTGCAACGAATAAAGCCTGAAAAGTGCATCCCGCATTTGTGCAGAGGCGTGGACGTCAGATAAAAGTTGAATGAACTCTGTGTCGTGGTACTCTTATCTTTATTACGATTATCTTTCTTTACTCTCAAGGAGAGACAAATGAAACAGCCAATATATTTTCTACCTCACAGCAACCCAAGCATAACATAAGATAACATAACGTAACAACATGCCAACATGCCAACATAACATAACGTAACATAACATAACATAACATAACATAACATAACATAACATAACATAACATAACATAACATAACATAACATAACATAACATAACACGACATAACATAAGAAGCTTAAGAAGTACCTAAATTGGACGAGTTGGAATGGGTTCATTTCTTGGGTTATGGTGCCACGAGAAAAAAAAAAAAAAACCACGAGACGGAAAGAAAAAGACTTCCTTTCTGCCCTCCATTCCGTCTCGTGTATTTTTTCTTTTGTCGGCGTCACCAAAAGAACAAGTTTGTAGCATCTGTTCCCGACCCATCCTTGCTGCCGCGCCCACGTGCGGAGTCTGGAACGAAACAATTGCTCTTGCGTTCACCTTTGGGGCAGCGCTGGTTTCGCATTCGATAGGCGTGAGAACGAGAGGTGGCGGAGCACTTCCTTCGTCGTCTCGCGAGCGTGTGCGCGGTGACGCAAAACCAGGCGGCGGCGGCAGGGCATGCACGACCGCGGCCGAGTGTCGAGTCGACGGCTGCCGCTCTGGCGGCCAAGGCCAGGCATTTCCATTGGTAAACAAGGGACTCGCCTCCCCCTCCCACCGCTTGGTGCAGCCCTCTGTATCATTCTTCCCTTCGCTACCGAGTTCACGATCTAACGAGCAACGCTTGTCTCCTACAGGAATCAGGCAACCCTGAGAGAGAGAGAGAGAGAGAAATGAGTGGCAACACACTGCGATGCGTACATTGTCACTTTTGGGGGCAGTAACCCAGAACAGCGAATTTAATGAAGCCATTCCGAACACTTGGCACACTTCATTATATATCGCTTAGGAACATTGCATAAGAAAGGAAATCGTGCGACGCACAAACCGATTGTGCTAACGCCCGTGAAGTTAAGGAGGGGCGAACAAGAAACGGAAGAAAACGTGGACCACTGAAGACGCCGAAGATGCTTAGCTGCATTTAAGCTAGAGGTGCACATTTGCGCCCTGGGAAGTGCTCGCATGTCGTACTAGCACCCGGCTGCTGCTGCTGCTGAGCCGCTGAAGACAGCTGCGTGCAAATGGTACACTGCGTTCTCCTTGACAAACGTCGCTTCTCCGCACATTTCGATGTAAAAAAAAATTATGAGACTTTACGTGCCAAAACCACCTTCTGATTATCAGGCACGCCGTAGTGGAGGACTCCGGAAATTTCGACTACCTGGGGTTCTTTAACATGCACCTAAATCTAAGTACCACGGGTGTTTTCGCTCCTCAACGAAATGCGGCCGCCGTGGCCAGGATTCGATCCCGCGACCTCGTGCTCAGCAGCCTAACACCATAGCCACTGAGCAACCACGGCGGGTCTTCGATGTCAACGTGGCGAACCTTTATTATAGCGAGGACATTGTTCAGCGAGGTACGCCACGAAACGAAACTAAAATTATCTAAATTCTGTCGTTCTTGCACGGAAACCATGATTTGATTACGAGGCACGCCGTAATGGGGGCCTCCGGATTAAATTTGGCCACCTGGGACTTCTTAAGCGTGAACCCAATGGATGGTACATGAATGCATTTTTTTTTTTTTTACTTCCGCTCCCGTCAGAATGCGGCCGCCACAGCTGGGATCGAGCTAGCGACCTTGTGAGTCTTTCTTGTTTAACGGTCTGATATAACTTCTTTTTGCAAAACAGTGCGCTGCGCCCTATGACTGCACAAAGTATCCATTATGCTAGACCAATCATCATTTAGCCTCTATCGAATTACTTTTCCAGCTTTCCTTCCGTCACGTCGACATCTATTTTGAACATAAACGTTTTACCGCGACAAGCTGGAACGTTTAACAGAGTACCCCGGCACCAACAGCAAAGTGAGGCCTCACTATAATACGGGAGCTAGTGCATATACCAGGCGTTGTATTTACCACATAATACAAGAACGCCACTGATTTACGCGTTTGTTTTGACGACGTGTTAAACGTTGGCTGCTTCAGTAAACGGCGCACTGAATTACAAATAAAAGAAGATCCAGTCATGAGGCGCTAATGTATTCACAACACAACGAACTGAGAAAAGTCACGGCACTTTGGACCCGTTACATATATGTATACAAACAAGTAAAGCCTTGAATGGAAGCAACCATGTTGTACAAGACCACGCTCAAGCACATTACTTCGTAGACAATAGCACTGCTGCAACCGCAAGTAGACAAGTCTCTGCGACTGCTTATAGACCTGCTGCGCATGTTCCCGTGTGCGTGCGACTAGGATTTTATCTCTCCCATTCTTTACCTCTTGTCGTCCTCTTCCCCCACTGCAGGGTAGCAAACCGGACGTGCTTATGGTTAACCTCCCTGTCTTTCCTCTCTTAAATGGACACTAAAGTGAAAAATGATTTCTTCTGCATCAGTAAATTACCGTTCTACAACACCAAAAACGTCACTATTACAACGATAAGACGTCTCGTAAGCCAGAAAAAGCGCAAGAACGAAATACGGGTGGCGACGCCTACTTAAGTTCCCGCACCTGGGGGCTGTAACGTCTTGGATTTTGACGGCATTTTCTAGGGCCTACTAATCATATATAGCGGTACAGATTGACTACATTGTGTTCTAAAGGAAGCAAACATTAAACATGGCAAGTTTTGGGAACCTTTATTCAGCCAACGCGGCCCAAATGCGAAAACATGCTTTGGAATCCCTGACGTCACGCTGACGTACCGGCGCTGGGGTTTCGGCGCGAAATTCAAATACTGATACTTGGACCTTCATTTTCTCATCTAATAATCAAACTATGTTTTTGAAATGGCTGTCTGCAGGGTTCTCAAACAATGCTTCATTAGTCTAAACTGATTTATTGTTTCGCTTTAGTGTCCCTTTAAATCTCACTCCTTCTCTCTGGGTACACAAGGCGCGCACGCTCTTTGTGTCGAACCGTGACGTCACAAGCACAGGCGGTGTACTCACCGAAATAAGTGCTTTTGATTAAAGAACAAAAAATTATGACCACTGAAACGTATGGGCTG
>NC_092819.1:25805000-25842500 GCF_023375885.2 Dermacentor andersoni
ACGAGTCGCCAGTCTTTTGCAAAGGTAATCGTCGTTTTTATTTATAATAAAATAATTATAATTACAATAGGAGCTAAGAAAATGGCGGTGATTGCTTTCGAGCAAACAGTCTCTATGTACAGGTGGGGGAGGGGAGTATTTACAGGGAACGGTGGACGACGACTCCGCGTCGTTCAGCGCGACTTGAGGGCTGCTTCTTGGCGCAGGTTGGTGTTCCGCATGTACGTCTTCACGTAGAAGTTGAAGAAGAGCACGAAGAAGAGCACCGCCTCGAAGATGGTCAGGTAGCCGAAGTATGGCGGGAAGCCGCAGTCGTAGAACACCGGGATGGCACCGTGGATCATGAGCGCGATGAACTGGCTCATCTGCAGCTGGGTCAGGTAGCGCTTCCACCACAGGTATGGCCTGAGCCGGGGGCCCAGGGCGGCGAGCGCGTAGTACGTGTACATGATGCAGTGGATGAAGCAGTTGAGGAACGGGAAGAAGGCGTTCTGGCCCGTGGCGCCGAAGTTGACGCCCAGCCAGACGGACCAGGCGACGAGCGAGTGGTGGATGACGTGCAGCGCCGAGATGTGGCTGTTCTTCTTGGTGAGCACGAAGAACACTGTGTCCAGCAGCTCGCTCAGCTTGAGCAGCATGTACCACCAGCCCAGGTTGATGAGCAGCAGCGACTTGGGCTCCATCGTCAGGTTGACGGGCTCGCAGAACCATGAGTAGTCGCCGAACAGGTACGTGAGCCGGCCGCCGTAGAGGAAGAAGAACGCGTTGGCCACCACATGGCCAATGTTGTAGATGAGTATGATGTTGCGGAGGTTGAACGCCTTGCGGTCGCGCATCCACGCCGGTCCCCACACCTTGACGAAGTAGACGTATCCAATGAGGATGGAGATGACCGGCAGCGGACTGCCCATGAGCGGCCACTTGGCCACGCGAGGGTCCGTATTGGAAAGCACGCTGTGGTAGGCCCAGCTCAGCTGGTCGAACACCGGTATTCCCATGGCGGTGGCAGCGAGCGTCTATGCACACGGGGAGTATGGAGGCAGCGCGCGGGCGACGCGAGCGGCGAGCACGGCACACACGACAGACACAACACACCACTTCACGGTAAGGTCGCTGCTTGCGGCAGTCGTCGGCCGCTGGACGCACCGGCGCTTTTCTAGGCTCCGTCCGGCCGCCCAGCCAATGGCCACGAGGTCGTCTCTGACGTCAGTCACGAGGACGTTTCGGCTCGGCTGCGTCACGACGTCCTCTCCTCGCGCCGGCGCGCGCGCTTTCCTCTTCGGCGCGTTCAGACGCCAGATTGTTACGTGCTCCTCCTCCTCCTCCTCCTCCTCGGAGTCTCTGTTGGTGCCGCGTCGTTCGCATCCGCGCCAAACTGCATCACATTCGCTGCGGAACGGCGCGACTTGGCGTCGCTCCTGTTTGTCTCGTTAGCGCGCCCTGCCGCGTTGGTGGTGCCGTGCGTCATCGGTTTGCGGCGCGCCGTTTGCGAAGTGTGTGCGGGCCCTGCCGAGTCTGGGACGCAGTGAGTACAACAATGCCACGAGGCCAGGCCGTAGCTGCGCTCGCTTTGGGACGGCGCCGACCCCTCGATGTCCGAAGCCCGTCGCCTCGAGTCCATCCCGTGACTGTGAAGGAGAGCGTATACATTGTGCGGCTCTTTAAGCAGGAGGCGCGTGGTACGATTCCGCCGGGCCGATGAGACGTGCGAGCGATCGCATCAAAGAGGCGCAACCCTGCAAGTTTCGAGCAGGTTAACGACGACAGTCGAAGCAGTCATCTTTCCGGCCGGCGCCGCATCTTGGTACCGGACGTCCCTTCGTAGCACGTGTCCCCTGATTTGAGCGAGCAAGCGTGTCGCGGTGGTCTGTTCAATTAGCCCTTCGCACCATGTTTTCGCCGCGTGAGAATTCCTTCAAACGCGTCAAAGGCGTTGTACGTTACTTCTTTGTCAAAACCGACTAGCCTTATGATGCAGTCCCTGATAAGTCGGAAAATATCAGCGATGCGCTTCTCTTCAGGTCGCGTAGGCTTCAGTTAACTCTTGGGCATCTTGCATGTGTTCAATCTACTCGTTGTTTGTCTGTTGTTATTGGAAAGTGTTAAAATTAAAATTAAATTATGCGGTTTTACGTGCCAAAACCACTTTCTGATTATAAGGCACGCCGTAGTGGAGGACTCAGGAAATTTCGACCACCTGGGGTTCTTTAACGTGCACCTATATCTAAGTGCATGGGTGTTTTCGCATTTATTGGAAACTGTACCTCCGAGCTGTCGGCACTGCTTCGTCTTCTCTGCTTTTGGTGACCCCCTTTAGATTTCTGTCGGTAGCGGCCAAATGTATTAATCTGCACGTGTCGTGCTTTCGTTAAATGAACGAGACTTAGGTGTTGCAATGCCCAGCGATACTCGGCCAACGCTCATTGCTTCGCGTTTGCGGGATAAGCGTCAGATGGGTGAAAAGAGTCTGTACTCACGGGCTCAACGTTATCGACCGTCACTTTACTATGTGCGCACAGAGGTCCAATTCACAAAGCCCTTTGTTCTGAGGAGCTGTTTGCCATCTTGTCGCAGGCCTTACTTGACCTGTACAACATAACGATTGGTTGGCATCTTCTCTTACGAACAACTCTACAGCGTAGGAACCTCTCTGCGAAAACGGAGGCAGCTTATCACCGCACTCGCATCTAAAGATCGGGAATCACTTTCACGCGAGATGTCCTGTCTTTTTTTCTTTTTCTCCTCCTCTTTGAATTTGCCGTGCTTTCCGCAGTTTTTCCGTGCAGACCTCTAGTGTTTAAAATAATTGATTTTCCGACGAATTGCTTTCTTTTGAGTCCAAGTGATCTTCGCTCCGCTGAGAGAGATGAACGCACACGACGTCGGCAGAGCGCACTGTTGATCCTGGCCGCACAGGCAGACCGTGAAGTTTAGCGCAGCGCAGCCGGCAAGTGGAAAACTGGTTTAGCGAATCTAACTGGTTGCCTTCGTGCGTTATTTCGTTCAGTTGGCGTTATTGACTTATCTCTCCAAATCTCGGAGCGCTGCCAAATGCAGGAAATGTCGAGCGACCACATTAAGCTTTGGTTCGAGCAGCAAGCAAATCTGTTGGGCACCCTTGGCGTGCCCGCGGTGCTGTTGAACATGTATACCGACTTACCTTGGCACGAGATTCCGTCACGTAATTAAACGCTGGCACGTGTTCCTTATCGTGGATACGTTTAAAGCATCGTCTGTTCTCCGACTGACTTCTAGATAGATAGCGTACAGAAGCTGGAATGAATGCCAGCTAGCACGGCACAAGAGCATGACAGCTCTGCCTCGAAATCTGAAATACTTGTTTGCAGAACCCCCCCCCCCCCCCAAAAAAAAAAAGAATGGCTATCGTCTCGTCGTTATAAAAGATGCACGCTTGACTATCTTACCATTTTCTCTGAGGTTTGGATTGGATATCACGAGAAAAAAAAATATCAGAACAGAATCAGTTCCTACAAAACTAAGTCAACTTAAGAAGCAGATAATCTCTGAAAGACGCCTACATTGCGATAGCTGACTTATATATTACGATAGCTAATAGGTGATTCAGAGCACAAGCACTACTATCATGGGTTACTGGCAGCGCTTACTGCTCGCACCAAATGAAGCAAATTATCGCAGTTATATGTGTGATAATGCGGTTACCGTAAACAGGCGTCACAGGACCGTCAACGCCAGAGTATAGGTTACACACGAGCGCGCAATACGCGTACTCTATAACTTCTAAACGCTGAAATGGCTCGTCTTCTACAGAGACGTTCAACGCAATTATGATTCGGCCAGGCATCAAAGTAAGCGTTAAGTCGTTGATTGACAGTTAAAAGTAATAGAGAGAGAGAGAAAGCTCTTTATTGAAAATGTAGTGTTTAGCCAGCGTATTTTCACCTACATGCTACTCCGCAGAGAATGGGATGAAGGAGAAGAAAGGCCCCAGAGGAAGGTGGGCAGAAGAAAAGGGGAAAATAAAAGAAAGAAATGCAGGTCGTGCAATGTTATCAGTAGTAGGGTAAGGACCGATGCGATGCATTCAGGCGGTAAACGCAAAAGAAAGTAAAATCACATTCTTGATGATACGGCGTGCGTGAGTCATAGTTTAGACAGCAAACCAATTGACTCAATGTATAAGAACAAGAAGTCCAGGGCTTTGCACTGTTATGATGGGCAAGGCCAGGGACCCAGCATCTGTGTTACTGTCAAGGGGCCTTGGTGGAGCTTTTCCATGTTTATCTTATATTGGTGTCGCTCGTCTCTGTAAGCTGGGCACTCGGGTAAGATGTGCTCTAGAGATTATACCACGCCACAGTTGTCACAACATGGATTTGTGGTCTGGCCATTGCGGAAAAGAAAATTGTTCGTGCATGCAACGTTCAATCGAAGCCGGTGATAGAGGGTCTCCAGATGCCGTGGTAGACTTTGTCGTAGCCTTGATTGGAGTTCCGGGTCGATATTGAATAAAACCTTGTAACTGCCTGAAGGTGAAGATCATCTTCTACGCCGTTCACTAAGTACATATCGCTTCGCCATAGCGGAAGCTTCACTATTAGTCAAAAATACTTTCATAAATTTTATGTGATCACGTCCTTTGCGGTCTGCTTTATCCGCCTCTTCCTTACCTATTATACCGCAATGTTCTGGAAGCCACTGAAATGCTATCACAGGTCCATCGTTAGATGCCAAGTAGTGTAGGTATGCTATGTCCTAGACCAAAATGTAATTGCTTGATTTAATGCTTTTCGTGCAAAGGCTTTGCAATGCTCCTTTCGAGTCTGTGAAGATTCACCACTGTTGTTGAAGTTGCCGTAGTACGTATTCTGGCGCCTGTTTCATCGCGTATAGCTCAGACAATGTTGATGACTTTACTCGCTCTAAACGCTATGAAAATGTCTGGTCTGTGGAAGGAACGAAAATACCACAGGAAGAGCTATGTTGCATAGAGGAGCATGTCAGTAAATATATGTGCTTTGTAGTGGAGTATTTCACGCTCATGTAGGTCAGTGCTATTTGTAAAATAGCGTCTGAGGCATGTTCTTCTCGGACTCTATTCCAGGGATGTACTTTCGAAACTGTAGAGGAGACAGCATCCACGGAGGGAACTGTAGTGGCATGATCTGGGGTGCCTGCTTGGGGATAGTGAGTCGAATTTCGCCAACAGCTTGCCTGAGTCCGGAATTGTTTTGCATTTTGATATTACTCAAGAAATGGTTCTTGTTTTGAACAACGTGCCTTATATGTATGCGGGTGGTTTCCTGAATTCATAGCAGGTCAAGACTTAAACAGTGGGCCTCAGCTACTGTCCTTATGGAAAAGATCCCTTCGGACGACCGAGACAAACACGCAGGCTACTATTACGTGCCGCTTCCAAGCTTTTTTTGTTAGCTGGGGACAGTCGCTGCAGGATAGGAAGGCTATAGCGCAGGAGGCCATCAACAAAAGCATAATGAAGCATCAACATCGACCGGCAGTAGCTACCCAACCGTGTTCCAGCGAGAAAACTAATAATTTGGGGTGCGCCGGACATTCTCCCCCGTAACATTTTCATTTCCGGTGTCCAGGAGAGGTTACGATCGATCAAGACACCGAGAAAGGGGTGTGTCCGTACGTATATGGAAGGGTTCGACCACCAAGTATCAGTGGGTAACCATCCATGCGCTTGCGAGCAAAGGCCATGGCAACGCTCATCTCTGGTGATAGATGTAGCGCCCGCGATGTAAGATACGATGACATCTTGAAAAGCACTCGCTGTAGTCGCGGCCGAGTTACTCGACGAGATAGTGAGGCACTCCATATACAGATGTCAGCGCACAGTGTGATATGTACCTCAGTCGCTAGGCTCTTTTTCAAGTGAACGAGAGTGATGTTGAATAGTAAAGGGGCTAAGGACTGAACTCCTTTTTCAACAGCATAGCAAGATGTCAAACCTTTTGGAGTTACCATACAAAACTGCCGTCCTTCGAGATAGTTGGATAGCCACGTATAAAGGCGTCCTCTCAGGCCTACATCGTCAAGGGCCTCAATAACTGAGTCATGTAAAATAAAATCGAAGACGGCTTTGAAGTCAAGGAAGATGACGATTGGAATATGTCCAGTAGTTAGATGCTTTTCTACGGAGGAATCTGGGATATTATATTGTACAGTGCTGATCTATTCTGCCGAAAGCCATTTATTTCTTCGGGATGGATGCCTCGCGTTTCAAAGAACCATGTCATTTGGTTATGAATAATTTTTTCCCATTAGTTTCTCAACACAGTCGAGTAGAGCGATAGGTCGGAAAGATGCGCAGCTGGTCAGCTCTTCCCCAGGCTTGATGACAGGTACAATTTTCGCGAGTTTCCATTCGGCAGGTACTGTACCACTTGTTCACGAAGTATTGTACATTTCCAGCAGTCGGGGACGGCAGTGGCGGGAAAGGTGCGCTATAGCTTGGTAGCTGTCGTGGTCGAGGCCGGGAGAAGACTTTTTGCAGGTATCAGCTATAGCCGCTCAAAGTTCTTCCATGGTGAAGAGGAGGCCCATTGCATTCATAGATGTTCGCGGAAGTTGCCTGTCAGCCGAAGACACGCTGCGTGTACCACGATACCCAGATCCAGAAATAAGCCTGCAGTATTCTTCTGCAGTTTGTTTCACGGTTAGTCCTTCGTGTAATGAGAGCGTCATGAAAGGGTATAACTGCTGGGCTGGCCTCCGCAGTCGTCTGATGACACGCCAGATAATAGCCACGGGTTTACGTCCACCTAGAGTCACGCAGAAATCTCTTCACTATTGTCGGCACAATTTCGTGAGATAACAATTTTATTCGACGTTGTGCTCGTCGAGAAGCACGGAGATCTTCAAGATCCCCAGTAAGCAGTACTTTTCGCTCCGCACGTCTTCGGTTGGCGCGAAAGGGCTCATACTCTTCATCATTAGCAGGAATATCAGGCTGCCTGAATGTTTTCTACGCGATGTTTTCTTCGGGCAATGGGCTATTGTCGGCCCAAGTTCGCTTCCTCGAGTTGCAGCTGTGATACCCCGGCTAGAGGTATCTCCAAAAGCATCCCAGTCTGTGCATTTCATTTTTACTCTTAGTGAAGGCGTTTGTGAGCCAGAAACAGATATCAGAATTGGGTAAAGGCCACTGCATCTTGTCTCGAAGTCATTGCACCAGCTAAACCTTTGAACAAAAGACCTTGACACAAAGCATAGATCAATGCAGCTTGTGGCTCGTGGCCCCTTCAGGTAAGTAATGCTACCGTCGCTTAATGGTTCAGTGCGATGGTCCGCGAGTAAATTAGCCAGCCTATATCGTCGCCCACAGGTGCGCATACTGCCCCAAATTATGTTATGGGCATTAAAATCTCCACAGATAATGTGGGGACCAGGTGTTGTTGAGATTAAATTTTCGAGTCTTGACACATCAAATACTGCCCCTGGCTCCACGCAGGCAGCTATTAGAGTAAATGTCCGCTTGCCAATTATTGTTTTTGCGCAGATGTACTTATTCGTGTTATATTGGTAGACAGCAGTCTCGGCTACAGGACATCGTAGCGGAAGCCAATCAGTAGCTGGCTGATACCATTCGTCCGCTGCGAATTGAGGAAATGATGACCACTTATCCGGAAGATCTGGTCTACACGTGACTCGGATATTACCACAAAAAGAAATCTGTAAGTATGCATAATGTGCTGAAAATCAGAGAGCTTCGAACGCAGACCTCAGGCGTTCCATTGAAAAATAGTACACAATTTTTAGATGACTTTTTGTGGTAACCGCTGGCATTGAGGCACCCGAAGAAGTCATTGTTGGTTCAACGAAGAAATGCGGTTTGACGTGTAAGAGGCTGTCACTAGAGGCTCAATAGCAATTGCAGCCTCAACCTCTGGGAGGTTACTAACTGCACGATTAGCGCGAAGAGCTTTGATTGCACCGAACAGCACAGGTGCAATCAAATTTGCGATATTGATTTCACTTGTCGAGAACGAAGGATATGTATGAACTTCCCTGGTGTTCTGGAGTGCGGTGGTAGGTTGACCAGATGTTAGGTCTTGCGAGGCCTTGTGCAGCGACTTGGTAGGCTCTCGTGATTCAGATGGAGCATAGGTCTCTTTTGGCGTTTGTCCACGTTGTGGTGTGTCAGAATCGACAAGGGTGTCTTTCGGTGTCGCTCCTCGACGTCGAAAACACGTCGAGCTCGTAAATACCAGCTCTGGATTCGGTGGGGGCTCTCGCCACGATGGGACGTTCTCCTTGTACTCGTTCGGCTGCGTGTACAAGTACAGCTGCCCTTTTCTTCGGGCTTCATCCGTTCGACGCCGGATGAGGTTCATCGCAGTTAGCACATCGCGGTTGAGCCCGAGAAGCGAAATCTTTTGTGTTAATGGGATCATATCCTGCACATACGTACCCTGCAGCGGATAGGACTGCAGTAGTTTTCAATATGACCATGCCTTTGGCATTTGTTACATTGCGTTGCAGATCCCATGTACTCAGTCACAGGGTAGCTGCTGAATCCAAGTAGCACACGTTTTGGCATGGGAGAATTCTTCGCGAATTCTAGAATCGCTGATCTTCGATGTGCTTCTGTAATGGTTTCTTCCTCGTTAGGGATGTAGGAAACTTGCCTACGAGCTGACAGGACGCCTTGTCCCGAGAGGTATTCCTGTAACTCTTTGTCAGAGCACTCAGCATGGACTTCTTGAATACGTGACCGAGTAGGAAGACGGGAGCGCGAGCTTGCGCGGCCGTCCCTCCTAGTGTAGTGACAGTGAGCAGGCGATTAGCGGCGGTGAGCGATGACACTCTCCCAATGAGGCTGCCGTCCTTATTGAGGCAATGACTGAGGACTTTTCCTTGTGCTGTCGACACAATCGATGATGCTAGAATGTTCTGGTTTACTTTCCGCAGCGTTACTCAGGTTGCGTTGGTTGGCAGATAACCGAAATTCCAGGTGGTCGTTTTTTCTTGTACGCGACAGCCGTAGAACTTGCCTGGTCCATGTGTTCGGCAACATCGTCTGTTGGTAGGCTTGTCTTCACACCTCATCGTGTCGTGGTCTCTTCTTCACATTGGGGAGAAGTGGAAGGCCCCGTTGTCTCCTCGTTTCTCACGGTCGTTATGAAGGCTGCATGGAATGCAGCAGATGGCGGCGGCCAGCCTCGAAGCTGGTTCCGTGTACCACGCCCACTTGGGCGCTTCAAGGGGATCACTCGCCTGCTGGCGATCCTGAGGCCGCCAGCAGTGCACGGTTAATATCGAAGGTGTAGAGGGCAAACTGTAGTGACTAAAATTACTCAAAAACTAGGCCAGCAAAAACAGCTATAGGCTGATACCAAAAGCTTATCGACAGTAAAAAGCGCGCAGAGGGCCGCTGTGGACAAGTTAAACGCCGACAACCCAAGACGCCGGTCTTTTCGATCCTTCGATGCATCCTTCGACGCATTCTTCGGTGCAATATTTCGTTGCGTTCATACCTGTTTACCGTCTTTTCCGATAATTTATTTATTAAATATCGGATTTACTTGCACTTCTTTGATCTCGAACAATATGTTGCCTAAAGCTCCTCGCGCGCGAGGCCATATTGGCCACGCCCTATCTCCGTGGACGGTTCCCCTCCAAGCGACGGCATGGCCCACCTTCGCCGTGGGAGAATTTAGCGACATTTAGCCCGCGAAAAAGGTGTTGTCTATTCATTTCCCGCGCCGATCTCGGATCGAATCCCTCCAGGATGCTGTGTTGCATTTTCGCATGCAACGGAAACACTTATACACGCCGGGTGGAATGATTCAAATCTTCGAATATCGAACTCCGTCATCGCAAAACCGCTCACGTCTGCGCTCGCAGTCGACGACCAGCGTTGACTGCCTTCATTTCGCTGTTGCGCTGTGCGTGCGCCAAGAAAGAACCTAGAAAGTAGTTAATTGGTTGCGTAAAGTCAAGTTACGCAACCAAACGCGTTGGCGAGCCGTAATCCGAAGGCAAGGACCGCGCAGTAAGAAGTGCGCTCGAAAAAGCGGACGGCCTCTGATTCAGGGGGGATTCGTATCACCGGGTTAACGGGTGCCGCCGCTCAAGGCAACGCGCGATCTTGCTGTATAGTGTAAACCCGCGCTTGGCGCGGCAGCAACGACCTTGGTGCTACCGCAAGCTGCGAGCGGTTCTTTTTTTTTTCTATACTTCGCGGCTTCCGGCATACGGCGGGCGTGTTTCTTTGAGTGTGTGTGTGTGAGTGCCGCGCACAGGAGGTACAGAGATCTTTATAGCTGTAATCTCGCTTAGCGGAACCTTCGGCTACGCATAAGGCGCGTCAAGACCTCGGCGGACTCCGTACCGGAGTCCGTGGCCTGGATATGCTATATGGAGTGTAAGTATATACCCGTTCGCTTTTACCGCAAACCCAAGAAGGGTCATTACGCCCTAGGTGACTGGAGCATACCGTGGCACTGCTCCCAGGTCCCCTTGACTTTTCATTCTTGCAACGAACGTCGTGGAAAAAACTCGCCTCGTCCAACCGTAGCTATGGTATTACCGAACGCAACGTTGCGGCACGTAGACATTATACTAAACGTGGGTCTCGCTTATTGTGCGCGTCGAAGTACCTCCGAAGATGGGCGTCACTTGAGGCGAATGCTACCCTTGAATGGCCAGCCGTATATTATATGGTTCAATTTGTCGCCGAACGTTCGTTGCACACTTACGGGCCCGGAATGAGACTCGTTCTGTTCTCGGGGCCACAGTCGTGGCTGATTTAGCGTCCGTCCGTTCCGCCTTCTCGCGTATACGTGTCTGTCGCTGTCCTTTGGATCACGTTTCTTCTGCCCAGCTCGAGGTCGTGGGTTCGGTGCCGCCTATACAGGGCGGCCGCATTTCGACGCGCGTGAAATGCAAGAACGCTCGTGTGTACTTAGATAAAGGTGCGCGTTAGAGGACCCCGGATGTTTCAAAGTAATTCCGGATTCCTTCCACTACACGGCGTGCCTCATAATCGTATCGTAGTTTTGGCACGTAAAAACCCAAGATACTTTTTTAAAGGAGCCTAGGTAATACGAGTTACGCATGCTCGCATTGCGTACAGTCTTTCTTGCTCGTCGGTACGGCGTTGCAAACCTCTTTTTAAAGAAAGATATTTTTCGTCAAGGCATACCAGGTACTTCTTGGAATACTGACGAGCTTACGCATACGGGCGCACAGAACGTGTAGAAAGGCTGCATGCCAAAAGCAAGTGTGAGAGTCCGGCAGCTTATAACACTGCGTATCCATCGCGCATGCGTAGTATGACCGGTTTTACGCGAGGTCGTCGTTTTCGCCGAGTTGCTTGAATCCAGTCGTTTAATGCTCTTTCTCGCCGCTCAATTTCTTCTCTCTCTCTTTTTTTTTTTTTAAGCTGCATTTTCTTTTTGCGGGAAGGGGAATGTGGGAGTGTCCTGTTTGCCGTATTTACGTTGTCCGAGACGCTGCGTTGATGAGCTGTCGCCCTCAGAGTACGTACGTTTTAGTGTGGTACACAACATTTTTCTTTTTATCTGGAAGGCCCGGCATACTGGAGTGTGAATCTCTGGTCAGAATTGCCAGGCAAGCTTGGACGATAAACAACATGTTGCTTCAGTAGAGAGCATGGATCGGCAAAATCTAACGGCAACATGATATATCTGTATATATATATATATATATATATATATATATATATATATATATATATATATATATATATATATATATAGTTCCTACATTACAAAGCATCAGCCTCAATTTTCCGGTTCCATTTAATTGCACGTCCCGAATTGAATTGGCTATGGGCCTGTTTCAAGCTGCACACAGGCTATGAGAGTGGCAAAAATAATGGGGAGCTCCGGAGTAATTTCGACCGACCGCCTGACGTTCTTACAACGTGCATCCGAAAGCGCGCGTGAGACATGATAGTTTTTGTTTTTTCGCATTCCGCCCCCATCGGACTGTGCCCGCCGCTTCTCGTACTCGAACCCGCGACATCGTGCTTAGCTGCTACACAACGCCTTAAAAATTTAGTCACTGCGGCTGCGGCCGGTCTGACAGGAAGCTTATTAGGTTGAACTGCTGAGTGAATGTTTATGCCGCATCCATTCCAACTAGCCCAGCGCTCCACCCTCATGCAAGTACCGCGAGCAAATCGGCACCTTGTCCAACGTTTTTTCGTGGTCAGCCAATCGCGATGGCGAACACTGTAAAAAAACGGCTGGGCAATAGCAAGGAGCATTGCCGAACGAAGAGCTTTGCGAGTTCGCCCACTTCTCTCTCCAACCTCTCTCTTTCTAGCTCCTTCTCCTCCTCGCAACTTACCTTCCTCTTTGTTTTCTTCTCATTTCAAGCAGCGCACCATCGGCAGACAGACGCCGACCGCAAGACACACAAGTCGTACGCACACCACGACCACGTGCAGCTCTCACGTTCCGCCCCTCCCCGTGTCCGTTCATTTCGCCCGCCTTCGCGCACTGGCTTCCTCAATTTGGCATCGTTAACTCTTCACGCGGCGCATGGCGCTCGCTAAACTCCCGCATACCTGCTTTCCACGCCTCAAGCCAGCACACACGCACGCACACACACAACAACCCTCTCGTGCTCGAGAAATCGCCGCTTCCCCGCAGGCGAAGAAAGTGCACTTTCGCTCGTAATTCCCCTCGACGTTTCCCGTCCTTGCTTTCAGTAGCACTGCAGCGCACTGAAGCGGGCTGCCTTCCCTGCAGGCGGACGTGGGACTCCTATAGCAAGTTTTTGTATTTCTACGCTGTGCTGTGTGAGCGTAGTCTACTTTTGTGTTATACTAACTGATGTATTGCAAATTGCATAGTACGCTGTGCTGTTCAGTTCTGTGCATTGTCTTGTAATAAATCTCTGCTGGCTTTATGTGTGCTCGCGCAACTGCCACAAGTCGGAACCCTTGGACAGCGTTGTTGGGTATCGCAAGTTATACAACTTTTTAGGGCGTGCGAAATGTCTAGTGACAACGAAGAAAAGTTGTGGTTGTAATTCTGGGAACGTATAGACAAATCTTCTCGTACGGAAGTTCCTTTTGGCCATAGTTGCGAGTGATTGCCTACGGTTATCACGCCGGTCGATAACATGGTCAGCGGGTGCCCGAGCAACCAACCGGAAAACGCACTTAGGTAACAACAACAACAACAACAACAACAATAATAATAATAATAATAATAATAATTTTCTACCTACAAAGCTCTTGTTAATTTTTCTTATTTTAGGTAAGAAAACTATTTTCATACCTAAGGCTATTTCTTCTTAGCTAAGCAACTGTGGCCCACCGTAACTTCCATGAAAGAAGTCTTGAGAATAGGTGCCCAGAATTAGAATCAAAACTTTTCTTTATTATCACTACGTGTTTCGTACATAATGTAAAGACATATAGCTTCGGAGACACATCAAAGATGAAATTCAGACCCAGATCCTGGCGAAATAATGTTTATGAACTTTCATATCTTTACGATGGACCGACGTTTAAGCGGATGCATAGTTCAGTATAAATGTACAGTACGGTCCACTATTAAAAGAAAACACCTACTTATTAATAAAGGCAATATAACCTGACCATCTGTTCATGGGAAACAAGTTGACCGATATGATCTATCCCACGTAGAATTACACGCAAAATACTATCCCTGGGCCTTTAGGCCAAATGTCAGCACTCATCGACGGAATATTGCTAACAGCGTGTTCTCTTTCAAAGTTGTCTCACTGTACATTAGTTCTAAAGTTTAGTGTTCTCACGTTTATGTATTACCCGCCCGCCATGTATCAACAATTCGTATTGTACGCTTTCTTGTTCAACATGTTAGCACCCTCCCGGTGCGATGTGTTTGCGATTTGAATGTATTGTAATGAGGAAGAATAAATACGCAATAAAGGAATCCTACGTGTCATCTGAGTTTCTCTTCGTCACCAAGAACGCCCCCCCCCCCCCCCCCCCCTCTGCTTTCGCTGTTCTTTGCTTCGGCGAGTAGGACATAATAAACTACTCGGCATCGAACGGCCAGGTGTGATGAGACATTAGCTACAAACTTGTATCACAGTCGCCGTTTCGTGTCTGCCTGGACCTGGCACGCACAATTTTTGCCTCCGGGGTGCTCAACCAGAGTACGGGAGATGCAAACACGTATGCTTCAGCTACAACGAATCGCACACGCTTACGTTGTAGAGGAGCGCGATAGCCCGGAAGCATTGGAAAACGTCAATTACTAGTCAACAAATCGTGTCACACCGCTTACTTGGAACCTGACCTGCTGGCCGCTGCTTCACTGAGCTTCGATAGTCTACCTAATAAATAGCCATTATAGCCTCACGGTACTTAGGTATGCACGACACAGAAACGAAAGCTCAGACTCAAGTTTTCTCCTTCGTAGATTTTGCACGGTACGAACTCGTATCTACACAGCAAGTGCAGTTGGAGCTTGAAGAACTGCGAGGTGAAATTCGCGACTCGTTTATTACCGCCCAGCCGAGCCAAGGGTCAGTTAACCCCAGTACAGGCTCGAACAACTGAGGCGTTCGTAATATAACTTATATCCGATCGAGCGTTCCTAATTTAATGTCCCCGAGTGTTAGTTATCGGCCCTGTTCCTCACAGAGACAGCGGAAGTGAACAGGTAATGCCGCGTAAGTCGTCACAGTGTTGACACGCATCCACTGTTTATATATTTTTTTTCCGGTGGTCATTTTCCTCGAACCACTGTTACAAAGTTATCGCTCGGCGCAGGAGTCGCCTATGCACGTATCGGAACTTTCCCGAATGTTGTCGCCGATCGACGCCGCAGCCAAACACGTCTAACCAGGTTGCGTGCCCGGCACGAATAGTGGCGTACATTCTCGAACGCACGCGAGCACGAGCGACTACCCGGGTAAGTACGATAAGCCATGCATAAAGCCCACTTGATCTGCATATCGCATTTCGACGACTGTGCTCCCCGCTGTCGTTGTGCTATGAGTGTTATTTATTTTTTCCGGGGACAAGGTCGTCCAATAAGAAGGATTCATGGCCCACACTGGTGGCACTGTCTGTTTCTTCACCGTCTCTGCAACGTGGCGCAAAGTGATGCTTAAAAGTACGTGCAAGACTATTTGCACAAATGGGTGGGGATTACAAAGCGGATACATCGTTCGGTTAGCGGTATGGATAGACGTCAAGAGAACTGTCCGTTGCAGTTATTTCTTTTTTTGAATGCGAAGTGCTAATTTTCCTAGTGGGATCCAAAGTCAGAGCAAGGTCACGTGCAAGGGCACGCCAGTTTTGGCTCCGAAGTATTCGGGCTAATCCCCGAAATAGCGCAGCTCCAAAAGCCGCCAGGCATAGCGCAAGAAAACGCCGGATATCGTTTCAATTAAGGTGGCCCGCGGCGGCAGATAATGCACGCGAGCTTAGATGTGAGCTCCAACACCAGCATGCCGTCGTTGTCATGCTGTCGTCGTTCCGTTGACGTCATTCCGTTGCCATGACGACACTGCGATCATTCTTTCGTGGTGATGCCGTGGTCATCTTTCCGCCGCTTTTACTCTGTTGCTCTTACTGCTTTGTCGTATCGTTGCTGTCACTGCGTTGTCGTATCCTTGTCGTATCAGGCCACTTTCGAGCCGTCATTCGTCCATGGTCGTCATGCCACTGTCGATATAGCGACGTAATCACAAAGCTGCCGTCATGCCGGTGTGGTCGTGCCGTCGCCGTCAATTTCTCGTAGCAGTTGCTCCGTCGTCAACCCAGCATCCCCGTCTTTTTTTTGTCGTCACGCAGTCGTCGCGACACCATTTTCGTGATTGCCGTCGTCGTCGTACCATTGTCGTCATTTTAACATCGTCGTCCCATCGGCATCACTCCAGCGTTGGCACCGCTTTGTCGGCACGCCGTCTTTGTCACTCCAGCGTCGTCATCCCATGGTCATCCTTGCACAAATTTGCGTCGTCCGTAACTTTCAAATAAAAAGAAAGAAAGAAGAAGCTTCGCATGACAAAAAATAATCATTGGGATGGTTCGAGCATTACATTTATTTATTTATTTATTTATTTATTTATTTATTTATTTATTTATTATTTCTTTATTTATTTATTCACTAAAGCAACGCTTTCTTTGCCTCCTCCTCGGCGTTTAGCGTTTGTCGTCGTTTCCTTGGGATATATATTTGTCGACAATGAGAGAACAACCGTTGGGCCACCATGGGTACGTGCCCTAATACATAACTCGCTGCCGCGGCTGGCGCACGGCACAGCAGACGACATGGCTCGCTGAGTGTGTGTGGCCAAACGGACAATCTTCGGCACAGCAGATATGCGTGCCACAGGGGCCCGTTCTCGGCCAATGCCTCAGATCGGATGCCACCGCGACACAACGGGATGGAATGGAGCCTCAAATGTATTTGCATACGTGTCGTGTACTTCCAAGCGTCATGCGCACCTCTAATAGGATAGTTCTTTGCATAATATGCGTCGCCTTCGTGCTCGTGATGCAGTCAAGATAACACGCATGCCACAAGTGTGCAGCGGTAACGTCAGCCGCTACCGCCTGCTACCTCGCTAATTCAAACAAACCGCGCGTCATTTAGATTCCAACGTTGCGCTGAATCTGCGTGCCTTTATTATTTATTTATTTATTATTTCTTTACTTTGCTGTATAACACCGAGAAATGAAGTAGCCGATGTATACTGCATGCCTCAATCTTTCCAAGATAACATGCATGTACGAAAGAGCGCCGTACATACGAAGCCATGGTTCATGAACCTTGCATGTCGTGCTGGTATTTCCGTCGTTTACTTGAGCGTCAGAAATGGAATGCACGAGGTAAACATTGAGGATTTCGAGCTGTCGCGCATCTTGCAACCACGCGCGACTTAGGTTATTATGCATGGGAATACCTGCAGAAGTGTCCGTAGCCGTGCGGATTTAGAAAAAAAAAAGAAACTTAGGGAGAGTTCGAAAAACACTATGAAAATTGCCCACCTGTTCCTGTAGGCAGTATTACTGCATCGTCTAGCGGCAGTCTACCATTGACCGTCGGTTAGAGAAAAGGTTCGCGAAGCCCACATTCTTTGTGCAGGCAAATTCTTTTAAAAAGAAGAGATAAAAAAGGAGGTAAAATAAAAACGACTAGGTTAGTTTGCATACGCGCTAAATATGTAGCTCACATTAAAGAAAAAGGAAAGACAGAACATTGCTCAATGGTAACTGTGGCGTAGCTATAGTAACCAACAAATAGGTTTGTTTCTTAGTCAAACGTATGACGCTGATCGAAGACGAAACGCCGAACCAGCGCTCCTACTTGACGGCCATTTTGCAATGATAATGTAGCAATCAAGTTAGATCGGCTTGGGGGGGGGGGGGGGGGGGGGGGGTAGTGAGAAACGTTAAGATGCACATTGTATATAGGATGGTAACTGCCTGTCTTTCAGTGAATGTCTATTCGCGATGTAATGAACGCAATGACAGACGAATGCGATAGCAATAAACGTCCGGATGTGCGCGCAATGTTGCATCAAATGGCTACAAGTTAGCTTAATTGTAGTATTTTTCATCACCTCAGAATGGTAGTTGAGATGCAAAGTAACTCTGGATTTATCCCTGTAAAGTAACACATCTCTTCATTCATAAGAAATTACCGTGTTTGCACGATTCTAACGCGCACTTTTTTTAATATAAAAGGTGCGTTCAAAGTGGTATGCGCGTTGCAATCGTAATTAATTATACTGAAACAAAAAAAAAAATGAAACCGATTCTTGCCAAAAAAAGAAGTGACGCTCGGAGACATCGCAAGGTAGGTCCATGGTGCGTGGAATACCCTCCCGCAGACGATGGTTGCGCGAGTTTCCAGAAGTGTGGCATGTCCGGTGCATTTTACTGAAGATGGCTTTCTATGGTCGGCAGACAGCGAAAACGATGTTATATATATATATATATATATATATATATATATATATATATATATATATATATATATATATATATATATATATATATATTGGCGGCGATATAGCTGTGCGCTAAAATTAATTGGTGGCGTGGTAGAATCGCGCAAATACGGCATTCAGGGTTACCCTTGAAGGCCCTCAGATGAGGGTACTACGTAGGGGAACAGGAATTATACAACTTATCACATATTGCTACACAACTATACAATTAGTAGCATTCCCCATATTGCACATAACTACATATTACACATAGTTAGGCGGGACACATACTGGAAAAATAACGATTACAAGGTCTCAAGAGCAACTCGCAACATAAACAAAAACGAAAGCTTCGAGACACATTTGCGCACTAGAGTGAGAAAAAGCAGCGTGGTTGTTGCACGAGAGAAAAGCCTGGCAGAGGTAAAAAAACAAAGAAAACAGAACAAAAGAAGCACCGGTAAATGAAAAAAGCGTTGATTATCATATACTGAGACACGGTAAACTTGGAAAACAAACCGTGACAAACAACAGAATAAATGAAAGGGTAATGGTGTTTACGACGCCACAGCCTGCATGAATACAGCTACAACCCCGAGAGTAATTTCGACACGCCCGCTCCAGGTCTTCGTGTCACCGTCAGTGCTGAAGTTCGAGGTGAGCTCGAAGGCACACCTTGAACTCCTGGTGAGGTTGTGGTGAGGGGGGGGGGGGTACCATTTAACGACGTGCGGAAATGTAGACCACGGCGAATGACCTCGCTCGCTGCCACCCAACGTCGCACGGTCGGGACCCGAGACGCTATTATGCGCCCCGAAGCGCGCGCCGAGCAGCCGAGCTAATGAGCTCAAGGTCACGATTCCTTTGTGTGAGGCGTGGTGAGCAGCGCTATAGTCGACCGCAGCTGAAGAAAAAGAAACAGTGATAAAGACAGTAATGGCGCATCTGTCCCACGCGACAGCACACCCCAGCCAACAAAGGGGAGCGACCTCTGACTGTGAGATTCGAAACAGCGTCAACCCCAAACTCGGCGCGCTCATCGCGCTGGTCCACACTACCACTACGTGTTGCTTCAAAAGAGACGCAAGCTTTGTCTTAAGACTTTGCGTGGCGTAATCTCCATCCCTCCCCGCCCCTTCTCCCTACCGCCTCCTTTCTTTCTTTCTTTCTTTACTTTTCATCGTTTACAGTGGATCGGGTGAGTACAAGAAGAGGCGTACTGTATAGAGGAGTGGAAGGGCACTTAAAGTGTGTTTGTGTGGAAGATGGTGGGGGGCGGGGGAGGTTAGATTTTAGCGACGGCTGAGATCTGGAGCAGGGCGGTTGGGTTCGTGCGCACGTGCGTGCGGCGGCTAAGGCACCGACGACGACGGCGTGGCCCATTTTGCATCCACAATTGCCGCATCGCTTATACAACACGTCGCCCACAACCCACCACTTCTCCAAAAACCTCTCTCTCTCCTCGAGGGCAAGAGGACAGAGACGTTTTCCTCGTTGTCAACTGCCTCGCCCCCCCCCCCCCCCCCCCCCGTGCCCGACCGCACTCCCAGCCGGCCCCCGTAAAACGTTGCCGTGCTCTTTGCGGCGAGGCAGAATCATCGCGGTGTCTTACTTCAGGCCGCCGTCTGGGCCAAGCTCTGAGAAACCTACGTACCGTATTCACGCAAACTTAAGCGCCTCGAGATTGTACACGCACCCCAAAATTGTCAGAAAGCGAATCAAGCCGCCCAATTTTCAAAGGTGTTGGCACTTAAGTACGGTCCGTCATTAACTATCACGACTGACCAGCGCGCAAGGGCCCACGAATAAGAAGCCGTTCTTTTCACACGCCAGCGAACTCCCTAGGACTCAGCCTCTGACTACAGCTCAATATCGCGGGGTTCAACGTCCATAAACTGCGCAGCGGGTTACGAAGGACTCCGCAGTGCATGGAGGGTCCATGGTTACTTTTGACCACCTGCACCCAAATCATGGCACGCGAGCGTTTCTGCATTCCAATCTCGTCAAAATGAGGCTCCCCAGTACGGGACCCAAAGGGGCGACCTGCTTTTCTGTCCCGCACGCACGCATACTAAGTTCCACCGTTATTGTTTACGTATACGGCGAAGTCGCGAGGTATACCGCGTGCTTCTCGAATACCAACTGCGTCTTGCTTCAAGAGTAACCGACAGGCGCAACCTTGAGCACAGCCCGCTGCCGCCTCGCGTCTTTGGCAAAGTGTGTTTTTTCCGGCGGTGCATCGCTTCAAGGTTTTGAACAGTGGAATGACAGCGTTGCTTTGAAACGCCCTCAGTCCCTTGGTGTAAAACACACCAGTGCCATTAATTGGGAGAGCTAAAATACGACATAGCCGAGCAGAATATAACATTCTACTTGTCACTAATATATACTGCACGATTGGGCAAAATGCGAAAGGGGGAAAAAAGACGTAAAACATGGAAGCAACAAAGAAATGTGCGAGCTCACCTGCGAAAAACGCGCTCTACACGGTCGCGGAGTTCGGCACAGCAGCGTCGACCTTGAAGAGTCGAAGTCGCGTCTTCCTTTCTTTTCTTCGGCGAGCTCGACTTGTGTGCCAAAATCTAGCGCTAGGGACGCAGTCGAGCGTGAAGGCACGCGTTGAAACGACCGTGTTTGTTTCGCTTTGGTTCCCCTCTTCGTCTCGCTCGATTCCGTTCGACGGGAAACCAACCAGAGATCTCAGCTGAAAAATGGAACGTGGAGCCAGGCTATATATACGCATTCCTCATAAGGGCGGCTTCGGTTGCCACAGGAGATACCATGCAAAAAGTCGTTGCGAACGAGTGCATTGGTTGAAGAACGGCACGGTAAACGGGTATACCACAAGATTGGTGGCTGTATACTGCAGTTTCAGAGGCTTCCTAAGTACCCGAGTTGGTTATAAGGAGTCTGCAGTTCTCCAGAAATCGACAAAATATTGTGCGCGCTGTATCGATGTGGAATATTGTCGCTAGAGTGAATAGTCAGTCAGATTCACGAATCACTCAGTTCTTCCCGGCCTGTCTTAGCCGAGGACGCATAAGCCCGCCTTCTGAGGGTTTGATTCCGGCAGCCTGCAGTGAGAATCCGAGCGCACGGAGATCAACACTCATTCGTGTGCGAGGGTTGTCCTGTCTCTGTACGCTACAGCGACGCTTTCCGTGGCCAAAATCAGTCTGTGATGATGAGAAAACGCCTATGCATTGTTGGGAGGTAAAATCGCGAACATGAGAAAAATTAAATGCCTACGCACCTTCGATCAATGCTGATTTTTTCTTCTATTATACACTGCGTGCGGTGTTCGTATGAATATCGGGCATTTGCTTTCTCTCTCCTAAGCTACCGGAAGGGATTGCCGCGTTATAGTCACGTGTCTCGACTCAACGTGGTGATGCGTCGTGTTTTTGCGCAGAAAGCCGGTAGCGGGCGTCGAGTCCTTTCTCCGCTGTCGTCGTCGGCAGAGCTTTCCATCAACCTGACGCATCAACGTGGTGCTCCGTTGGCTCGACCTTGAGCGAGTGTCGGCCCGCTTCGTCGTGGGAGCGGCA
Organism: Dermacentor andersoni; assembly: GCF_023375885.2. NCBI lineage: Eukaryota > Metazoa > Arthropoda > Arachnida > Ixodida > Ixodidae > Dermacentor > Dermacentor andersoni. The sequence continues at coordinate 25,826,471 of NC_092819.1, forward strand.
CTTCTTTTTTTTTCGGCGATTCGTCAGTCAAGGTAGCAGCTGGCTCTGTGCAAACGATGTCACCGCCACCACCGTACGAGATACAGCAAGAAAGCACAGCCCGCAAAGAAAAGAAAAGGTTAAAAAGAAGAAAGGAAAACTCGGCGCCTTTCTTCTCACGAAAGCTGCAGCACGAACACATAGCTCACCGTCTGCCAAGCGTCGTCTGCTCTCACCCGCCACTACCGTGTTTGAACTCACGCAGACGAAATGGAATACAACGAGCTCCTCTCGCGAAAACGAGCGTATCCTTCTTATCTTTTTTTTTTTCTATTTCCTTACAACGCTATGCATCGCTTTGCTTTGACGGGGTCGCCTTACACAAATGATTGTGACCCGCTAACCACTTCGCTTTCCGCCAGGATCACTGTTGTAGCTTTGCCTCTCTCTCTCTGTCGACCTTTGTCGGTATACTCAGCACTGTGATTGTCCTCGACATTGAAGGTCGTGCTGGCGCCGCATTTTACATTGATCGCGAAGGTGGTCATAAAGTTGTAGACCCGGAACGATCCCAGAATTGCAGGCACTATTGCTCTTGGAAAGAACGTACTTCATATAATTACAGTCCACTCCTTAAAATTTTTTCGGTATTATCTGTACGGGAACGGGTTTATGGTTGACCGTTCTTTGAGCGCGCATTGTGCTCCCTCATTTAGTCTGCACTATCAGATTACCAGCATCTGATAAAGCCAATCATGAACTTTCAATGGTGATACCCGGCAGCGGATATATTCGTTAAAAAAAAAATGGAGAATGCCTAAGCTTAGCCTTTAAAGGGACACTAAAGACAAATATGAAGTCAAGCTAAAGCGATAGGTAGGTTAGTGCTCGAGAATCTCTAAGGCATCAATATTATCGCGAACAGAGCCTTAATAATCGAGAAATTGGGGTAAATGCAGGACATTATCAGAGATTCCTCCGGGACATTTAAGTACTTGCCCGATGACAAAGGCACTCCTCGTTTAGATTTTGTCACTGGTACTAAGCCACTCGTTACAAAAACATCATTGTATTGCATTCAGAGAATTCCACTTCCATGTATGTCGCGGGATGCCTGAACAGTGCAAGCCACTTGACCAAAAGCAGCTGCAGCGGTGAATCCAGCGCTCTGCCTTCGCTCGGTTTCTTCATGACTGCGCGTTTCCATTTTGGGTAAAAAAACCTACCGCCGTCTGTCGGGCGCCGTTTTGCTCACCAGCGGCAGCAAAGGTCATATGTGACGTCACCACTCCCCGGTTGGGTGGCATTCGTACCCTCCAGATGCAATTTTCTCGTAAACTAAATGTTTTCTTTTGGCACGAAACAAGCGTTGCGAGGTTTCTGGAACGGTATTTAAGCAGTCCACGTCGACTTAGTGTTTGCATTTAGTGTCCCTTTAAGAGTGGAACGCGAGAGGGTTCAAAAGATCCCTGACTGCTTCTCACGCTTCCCAGCAACTACAGTTTATGTAACTGCAATGTTTACAGGGAAACGCTGGCGGCGAATGCTATGCACGATGGCGAGCTTTCTGGTAGAAACGCGGCCTCTTGCATGGGCCGATAGCGGCGGTAGTGCAATGCCACGCCAAAACAATTACATAACTTTCAGGTTTCTGTTATTGTTTTGCACTTTTAATATTTAAGTCTGAAAAGATTTAACATCACGGGCATGCGCTGTCGGTGTTTTGTTTCGTGACCTTTGTTTGTGGGCTGTCATTCTCAAAATTCCGAATAACTTTGACAAGAATGCAAGACAGGGTATGAGCAACTTTAGTGTTAGAATGGAGTAGAAATATAACCCGCACATACCGCATGTCATAAAGCAAGGTGTGGCATATACATGTACTTATATATATGCGGAAAGTGCGGACAACTCCACCGACGCCGATACTGCATTTTCTGCGGCACGGTGCCCTAAACACTATCGCATTAAAAATTGCAGTTTTACCCGAAGGGCGAAGCATTGAAAGCGACTGCAAAGTTTAGTGTCGCGCTGAAGTCCCTCGGCCGATGCTCAACAAAAATTATGCAGAAACCATCGACGATGACTTTCAATGTACACTGAAGTACTAAAGCGCCAAACAGACGACACAAGACGAGACACGGACGAGCGCTTACTACCAACTGATGCGTCAGCGAAACATCAAAAATTCTGTATAAAAGTGAAATGTCCTTTTTAGAAGCCCTTAGTTAGAACTGAGCATGTTGCTGAGCCGCCCGCGCTCGGTGAAAAATCTTAATCTTTTAGTTTTTAATGGGGTACTTACTCCCTTACGGCGTGGTTTTGTGTATCGTGTAAGCATTATCATTTATTATCATTTGGCCCTGTACACCACGTGTCATTGTCATGAACATCACCTTTACAATCGCTTTATCGCCTTTTGCCTGTTAACATGTGATTTTCGACAACGTGTGAGTTGCGCCGCCATATTTGCGTATATATATTGTGTGTTTCCGTCAAAATAAAGCATCAGTTGTTAGTAAGCGCTCGTCCGTGTCTCTTCTTGCGTCGTCTGCTTGGCGCTTTAGTACTTCAGTAACATACACCAGCTAGCCCAACAAAAAGTTCTGCTGGTCAATGTACACAGGCGAATAGAACGAACGAAAGATTGAGCAAAGTAGGGCGAGCGAGAAATCCACCTTAATCCACCTTGCTCGAATGTGTAGAAACCTTAATCCACCTCAATACCCTTTCATTCACCTTATTCCACTTTATTCCACCTCAATACAATTTTGGAAGCGGTCCAGGTCGGTTTTTTAAGTGTTGGCCACGGCGTCGGGCCGACGCCGTGGCTGTTCACCGTGGCATTTAGCAGTGGAGCAGGTCCAGCGCCGAGAACGTGACGTCATCATTCTGACACGTGAGTTTTCTTACCCATCCGATGTTAACGCCGGAAGCCGTGGATCTTTTGCTTCATGGGGCGTATAAGGCTTTCGGTTTAATAGAGAGACAGCGAGGGAACGATCGTCTTCCTTGCCGCGTCCGACCACCCACCAACCACGAGAACGGCCGAAAGAGACAAAGAAAGCCACTTGCTTTAACGCGAGGATGACATGCCGGTGCGGCGCATTAGGCGAGGTAACTTACTGCCGCTGCGCACATGGAACGACGCTGCGGCAGCTGCGATGCGTTTCGCAAGCCTGGCGTGACGAGGGGCGGCGAGGCTGCAGGCCATCGATGCAAACGCTTGGTGCCGCAACCGACCGCCCCGTTCCAAAGGGGAAGCTCGTAGCATCCATCCGTCCCTCCATCCATCCATCGGTGAACGGGACGAGACCGAAGGTGAACCGCCGGCGTCGGAAGCTTACTGCTGTTCGTTCCGGCCAGACCTCTCTGGGGACCATGGTGTAGCCCGCTCAGCGGGAATGCTAGTGTTTCACGGCACAGCGCACATGTCTGGGGTGTTCGTATTAGCTTATGTTTTCAACGCGTTAGGGGATTCGACGCTACACATAGTATGCTTCGGTATACACATAGTATGTTTCACATAGTATAAAAGATTTTCGATTGATGTTTGACTACTTGCCTTCGATTCAGCCACTCCATCGTGTGAAGTCAAAAACTCCTTTAAATGACCTTCATATAGTCCCTCTGCTTCTAATTAGTGCTCAAGACGGACCTCTCTGAGTTGGAGGACAACAGGGAGGGGAATCAAGAAACAAGCGGATGCAATACGTGATAAAAGAAGGAATAAATGCGAAATGTGTCGGCGAGAAGCGACTGCTGAACGCGTAAGGGGGTTAGCTAGCAGCGGAGATGCTCCCATAAACCGTCCACAAGACGCTTTGTGTGGCACCAAATGCGCAATTTACGAATGATGACTTTGGTTACGCATGCCGTCTGAATGATAGACTCCGCATTGTATCAACGTCGCCCCCGATTACCTGTCGTTAAATAATCATCAAAATTTGCCACAGTATTGGCACGGTGTCGCCACATTTTGGCTTCATCCTTCTGGCTTCATCATTAGTACCCACAATACGATGAACCGCGTGACTATATTCATTACACGCGGTTAAATTGTTTACCAAATGATCTGTATATCTGGGCCAGCTAATAGTAGGAATTTCTTTCACTCGATTTTATTATTTTCTTATCACCAACTATGCAAGCGCGGCGAATTCCGGTGACAGGGAAGGCGGAGTCAGGGCCGACCCGAAAGCCCGGGCCCAGCCATCCGATTACATTATCGGCGGGCTCTGGCGCGAGGCCGCGGGCCCGGGCCGGAATCGGGCATGGAGCCATGGACTCAGGCCGACCCGGGCCCGCTCATTAAAGGTCCTAAGTCGGGCTTTCGGAACGCGAACGAATTGCATGGTTCAAGGCATTCTGTGTCAAGCTGAAGTAACACGTGCAAGGAGGTGGCTCTTAGCAGAGAAAAGAGGAAAACAAATGAAGTTTTGTTTCTCTTTCTTTTCCACAAGAACGAACAATGCTTCAGCGACAGGAAAAAAAAATGTACAATAAAGCTCTCTTCAAACCATTTCCCTGTTTCCATGTCTCTTTCTCCTTGTGCGTTTATTTTATGCTGTGCGCTCGTGAATTCTCACATTTCGCATGCTAAATGACCCCATAGAACTAAATAGTACGATAAAAGTAAATGCATGCGCACCAGCGGAAGAGTACAGGCCATTGGGCAGAAGATCACTGGGGTTCCCATGGAGGAAACGAAGGTTTCGGTTTTTTATTGCTTATGTACTTCATGCAGCTGATGAGACCTCGAGAAGGTGAGGCTGATGCATACGGTACAATCTGTATGTAATATATATATATATATATATATATATTACTTACAGGTCGGCCCTGGTCATAAAAACCACGGACCCTGGCTAAGCTTATTAATGAACGCTCGGGACGGGCCCGTGGAGCGCTCTAGGCGGAGAAGCTCTCGGACAATTGTTGAAGCGTGGAAAGGAATAACATTGGAATACAACATTTGCATTATCCCAACCTTGAACACTGATTACACTTCGACTGCGACCGACACGTTGAAGTAATGTGCGAAGCATCATAGCCTTGTTTACCAACATGGCGAACAGCGCCATAAAGCGCGTCATAAACAGCGTCCGCAAGCTCTTTCCTCGATTACGGTCCGAGCGTTGCATGCGCGTCTTACGTGCTGAAAGATGCCATAGTGTTTACAATCGATAATCGAGGAAAATCTCTGAGGTAAAGGAACAAGGCCAATCGAGACGGACGAGGCGCAATAGGAAAAAGAACTTGCGCAGGAAAGTATGCAGAGTCATCAGCATACAGGAACCATCTACTCAGCGTATAGGGCTTCGATGTCACCTTTCGCTCAGATGTGAACCACACAAGGGCTCGCGGGTCAGCTCAACAGTCAGGGCCATCATGCCGCTTGGTGAGATCGATTGCGTTATGATGCTTTTAAAACCCCTTCCTACTCGGAGGACGAGCCAAGGTCGTCGATGAAATCTGTACCGCTCCTACTGAGAGCGAGAATAGTTGGTTCGGCTTCATTGCGTGCGTGTTCTTTTTTTCGATATTGCATGACAGGTGACGCGACAGGACAACACGCTTTTGCACTGGCAACCAGCTTTCTCATATGACGCCGTCCTCTTGTATAGGCTGTGATTGACGAGAGCTCCCGACTACAACCTCACGAAAAGGGTGCAAGAGGATGTCACGGCTTGTCGCTCGCCACTTCCCCAAGTAAATTCCCACAAGTCGAAAACCAACACGGAGGTGTTCCGTCTGCTCAAAGCAATCCTGAGGTGATCGGGAAAGAAGCATTCGAAAGTAAAAGCAGCAGGACTTGGCGCGAAGGCTGTGGCGTGTCGCAGTTCAGCTATTTCTTGCTTTGAAGTGCACCACACAGAGGCCCACATTTAGGACAGTCGAAACCAAGTTATATGAAGTTGTACGGACGTTTATCATAGCGCCATAATAAGTCATAATATCGCTTTATTTGGCTCTAAAAAGTCCGACGTCACTTAAGCACTTTTAATGAGTTGTGAAAGCGAACGCGTTAATGTCGAATCGAACGGCGCTGAGCGCGTCCTTCAAGCTTCGCGCTGCGGGTGATGTACCATAGCGGTGCGTGCTGCCCGAGCCAGCGAGCAGCAGCAGCCTAAGGTGCCAACGCCGCGTGCCACCACCGTCCTGCGCGCCGGGAGACCGATGAAGCAGCAGCGGCCACCAAGGCCGGCAGTCGTGCTCAGCAGCTAAGCCCAGTAGGAGAGAGGGAGACGCATCGCGAAGATGCCCTCTCCCCTCACGCAACTCCTGGCGCGCTATCACTTGTCCACTTTCGCCCGCTCTGCTCCGTCGAGGGGCACTTGTGACGTGGCGTCGCGGCCAATCGGAATTCGGGTGCCCTTCCGCCGCTCCAGATTTTAGGCGCCGGCTTTTTCTTTCAATGAGCCATTTGACGCTTTCGCATCAATAACACACCTTTTCAGCTAGCCTTACAATGGTAAAGCTCCAAAGTGAAGTTTTCATTAGTACTGCGGTTAAGCAAACTTTCAGTTAATTTTCTTCAAAATATCTTTTTTTCATAGTATCGTTCTAGAATAAGATTCTTAGTAGTCCATTTCTCTTATTCTTTTATTGCTCTACAGAAGAAAATAAACCTTTTAGTACTTTATTTATACCTCTTTCCTTGCGTAAATGCTTCTTTGAACGAATAAAAAGAATCGGTATATTTTGGGTCGTTTTTCCAGAGAGTGCTCGGTAGCGGAAGGCTTAAGCGCGTGTCCTACATCACGAGAGAAAGGCGACGAGGAAGGATAACTCAACACAAGACACTTGCGTCGTATTGTTATTCTTCGTGCATTTATATTTCGCCTTCATTTGCACGTGTATCCAATGCATTTTCGCGATCGTCGCTTCTTCTAAGAGAAATTCGGCACTTCTCATTTGCGTGTTCCTAGATCCCACCGAACATTCGAAGGTTCGCGAAATATTGGGGTAGGGTGGGGGCGCTGCGTAAGTGGCAGGCAGTCAGGTCACGAGGTCAGCGGTAGCCCCGAAAGTCGGTGCCGCTGTCTCGATTCCAGCATGCCACGGCGTGCAGACCTGGGATGCAGGCTTGCACACACACAGATATATATATATATATATATATATATATATATATATATATATATATATATATATATATATATATATATATATATATATATATATATATACTGAGCTATGGAGAAAACAAAACAATTGAGCTACTACAGGCTTCTGCGAATAGTATGCGTTCGGATCAATTCGCTTCCGTCGCCTCTATCATTTTTAAATTCTTGGCTGAAGGTATGTGGGACACTCTATATATATAGGTATATATTTATTTATTTAATAGATACTGCGGGCACGAAGTCCATGCAGGGTGGATAATACAAAATTAGGTCACAAGAAGTAAAAAATGTTAATACAACAAAATGTTGCAACAATACAAAAATAATGCTGATACAAAAAGATACAAGTTTCATGAAGGCAAGTCGTTCCTGTCCTTCATGCTGCGTGGAAAGAAAGAGTACTTAAATAGGTTGGTTCGGGCGAAATAGCGGGTTAGTGCATTTTGGTGATGTTGGCGAGTAGGTCGCGTTACTAGTGGACTTACATACAATGCCGGCTCGAGTACCAATTTGTTATTAAGTAACTGAGAAAGAAAGTCAAGCCGTAATATATATATATAGCTTAGGACCGTCAATTGGACTCAGACCCGCAAGAATTCGGCTCATCCAGATTCCCCTCACTCGGTCTCAGACTCACCTAAATTCTACTCAGCCGGCTTCACCTCACTCGGACTTGGACTCACCAAAACTTTGCTCAGTGGGGCTCAGTCGCATTCAGACGCACCAATGATCTGCTCGCCTGGGCTCCACTCGGACAGGCTAGTCAATATTCAACTGAGCCGCGCTGACTGGGACTCACGGGTCGGTCCGAGTCTGAGCGAGTCGGCTTACGAGTGAGTTTGTCGACTCATGGCAACGGAAGCGATGCAACCTACTTCATAAAGTGCGATTCCCTTCAGCCCCTAGTGGGTCACGTGAGGCAAGCAAAGGGATTCAAGAAGTATCGGGAGTTAAAGCGTTCAAAGCCACCGCGAGGAGATGGAGATAGCGAGGACCTCGACATTGGCAGCCTTGACGCCATGAGGTAGCATACGATTGTTTACTGGCCAGTTGCGCCTGGATGCTAAGTTCACTTGCTATACGTGACGCCTGCCTTTAAAAGGCTACCGCCGTGGTCGTGTGTGGCGCTGGCTAACACTCCTACAGGGCCGGATCTAGTACGAGTGCACAAATACCCGAGAAAATTGACGGGAGGACGCCCCTTGCGGTGGCTGAACTTGTAAAGCACACCGCGCGTACTGCGGAAAATGCGGGTTCGACTCCCGCCTCCGGCAAGTTGTCGTTTCGTCCGCTTTCGTTTCCCCCTTGTCCTTATTATCTGTTCATTTCAATTAAAGTGAGAGTCAATTTTCTCTATGCTTTGCCTAGCTTCATTGTCGGCTTGCTTCCCCTGGTCGCAACAGATAGGCGCGTCAACAACGGTCGACATCGAAGAAAGTCAAGGTCTTTTTGGGCGCATAAGTGTACTTACCACATAGGTTTTTGTTTAGACTGCACTACATTCGGGATCGGTCCACATTCTTAGACTGCACACGCTCCATGACCGGCCCATATGTTTCGCTGAGTAAAGCCACATTTGTGGTTCCGGTTTCAGGAGCGCGCAGTTTGAACGAGCGCATCTCTCCTTTTGAGCTAATTACGCATTCCTACTGCTCCGTGCATCTGTAGCTCCAGGCTAACTTGGTGCGTATTTTTCGTTGTAAACTTCAATTTGACTCCTTTTGCGTTACGTTACGTGCACTAGACGGCCTCAAATCGTCTAATCCGACGAAACGAAAGGGGCCAGGTATCCAGTTCGCACGAACCCCAAATCGATCTGAAGTCTCCGAAAAAGATCTTGTATTCAAAAACATACACCCTCGGTACCGCTTATTATTCTAGTTCAGGGGGAGACAAGATGGAGAGGGCTCGAAATTTGCTGGCGGAGGGTGATTAAAGAGAATGAAGAAAATTTACGTCCCGTAAATTTCCCTTCGTGTCGGGGTGGCATCTGTTGCCACCACCACCATCGCCGCCCCCATCGCGACGCCCTGCCTAATGGATGAATGAATAACAATAATTCAAGGAAGCAGAAGCTTCATACAACGACACACTGCCCCACGCTTCTTCTCTGTAATTTCAGAGCTCTTGCAAGTCAAACTGCTCATTGCATTTTCATTCGAGAAGTACTAATACGCTGTACACTTCGTATTTGCAGCGGGAAACGCACTCGTCAACTGTGGGTGTGCCCGACAAGTTATAACGTTGCGGTAAAACGGTGCGTCCTTATTCATTCTTCACGTTGATGCGATTACATCTCTTGCTCCACGCAATCGTGTTAAACGTACACATTTGACTGACTCTCATGCATGGATCATCAAATGATTGTTTCGCTTTTGCCTAATCTGAGCTGTTTCGCCGAGAACCAAATTAACACAACACCTCGCGCGTGGCCGCTACATTACGCAGATGTTGTGTAGCGGTCAGTGCCGATAATCTGCGCCTCTGAAACATGGATGATTGCAAAGAAACTTGCCCGGGACCGGGCAACGAGTGATTAAATGGAAAATGATATGCGCAACTTTGATACATCAGAAGGTGGTTGCATAGATTAGATGACACGGGCGATATAGCGTTGTCCCATCTCGGAGTAAGAGGAAGAGTGTAATTTTGCATGTCGTATAATTCGTAGATCAGACAACACGTGGCCAATTAGAGAAACATAATGGGCTCCAAAGGAATGTAAACGCGCAGACAAGGGCGGCAAAGAATTAGTTAGAGTGGCCAGTTTAGGGTGGGACATGCTTCATTGGAAATCTCGCGGAGACCACTTTCGTCCGGCCGTAATCTGAAATCGTCCGATGACGACGAATATTGCGGGCCATAATTATCCGTTGACGATCAACCCTTTCATGTCACTCCGCTGATGATTATTGCGGACGAGGAAGGCTAATCCGCCGACTGCGTTGCACGTCATAAAAGGAGCCACTTAGTGTAAATGGGTTGATTTCGTCGCGCCGAAACTGTGGAACTGGGCACTCGATGAGAGGCGTTTCGGCCTCCGATATTAGGTTTGGCAAGTGTGCTTGTCAGGAGTGACATAGCTCTGAAAAACGCGCAGAGCGTTTAGAAACGCTCGACACCATCTATTTCTCCACGTGCCGGCTCAATTGGTGGAGTGCCCGTAATTCGTAAAGCGCAATACTTATTCAAGGACATATTGCAGAATGTTTCTGTACATTGAACCTCGCAGGAAACTGCGAGTGAGATTGTGAGCGCACAAAAAGCCTTCTTGAGCGCTTTCCTTAAGTGCGTCAAAAACAAGAAAGTGTGTGTGTGTGTGTGTGTGTGTGTGTGTGTGTGTGTGTGTGTGTGTGTGTGTGTGTGTGTGTGTGTGTGTGTGTGTGTGTGTGTGTGTGTGTGTGTGTGTGTGTGAGAGAGAGAGAGAGAGAGAGAAGAAAAAGAATTCGTCCGCTCAAATTGCAATAGCATTTCGTTCATCAACACTGGCATGGCGTGATCGAACACGGTATAATATTAGCATGAGTGCCACCTGCTGTTTAGTATCGCGGCGGTCACTACAGTTTCATTATAATAGCGATCGCTATCGCAAGTATAGGAAAAGCCCGAACAAACAAGGAAGCGCTCTTGCGTAAGAGAAGTGTAAGGACGACGTAAGGGCGACTGTCCTTGTCTGCTATGGTCGATACATTTAAAGTATAATGCGACAGAAAGAGACTGGCGGCGACGTCCAGCCCGGCCGGTGAAGTGAACACTGCGACTTGGATATAGACTTGCTTATTGTAAGAGAAATCAATAAACTTCAAGTAAATAAGTGTGTAAGTAAGTAATAAAGTAAAAATAAAGTAATTAATTAAAGTAAGTAAGTAACTAACTAAAAGTACAGTAAGTAAAGTAAAGTAAGTAAGCTAGGTAAGTAAAGTAACTAAGAAAAGTAAGTAAAGTAAGTAAAGTAAGGATGTAAAGTAATGATCTCGAGTTCAGTCGGCTTAAAGTTGTCCTGAGAGAGAGAGGAATCGTACGTCGTAGCGAGGACAGATACATAATAGGTTCTCGATGGTTCGCACATCGGGCGAAAGGAGTAAGCGTTCGTGAACTCCACTCCCAGCCACAAGCGGCACAACGAGATTGTTTCCCCATGGGAAATACTAGATAGCACTTGTAGCCGATGAAAGGGGTCCACCTGGCGGTGTACTTCCCTGATGTCGGATATCATCTGCTCGTACATTCTGTGGTGTAAGGCAGACTTGATACTATGAAGAGCTGCTTACCCGCCATGGTTGCTCAGTGGCTATGGTGTTGGGCTGCTGAGCACGAGGTCGCGGGATCGAATCCCGGCCACGGCGGCCGCATTTGTATGGGGGCGAAATGCGAAAACACCCGTGTACTTAGATTTAGGTGCACGTTAAAGAACCCCAGGTGGTCGAAATTTCCGGAGCCCTCCACTACGGCGTGCCTCATAATCAGAAAGTGGTTTTGGCACGTAATACCCCATAATTTATTAAATAATCAAGAGCTGCCTTAGAGCCACAAAATATGACCCATTTATGTACCAGCTCTTCGGTGACGTAGAACTTCTGGTACAGAAAAGCGCGTCTTGCGCTGAGCGATAATATTGATCGTAAGAAACGTCTACCGGAAATATAAACAATTTATACGCGTATCAATATAGGCAACTAACCGTGAAGGCGCCATTTCGATCATGGCTTCTAGTCCTTCGAGCCATGCGAAGCGCATTATGCAATAACAGATAGTTTTCGGATAATGCAAAAAGCTCATTGGTATCATCATGTGTCGGTTAGATGCGTTGAGATATGTGCCATCGTTAGAATCATAATGGCAAAGCCTTTAGCGCAAGTCAAAAAGACTGGGGCGTGACAGAGACACAGGACAGCGCTAACTTTCAACTGACGTTTATTGAAACACAGGCGTATGTTTAGGGCATCTTTTGTATCTTTTCATACCTGCTTCGCCATATATATATATATATATATATATATATATATGCCTCTGTGTGTGTGTGTGTGTGTGTGTGTGTGTGTGTGTGTGTGTGTGTGTGTGTGTGTGTGTGCGTGTGTGTGTGTGTGCGTGCGTGCGCGTGCGTGCGTGCGTGCGTGTGTGTGCGTGTGTGTGCGCGCGCGCGCGCGCGCGAAAAAAGGACAGGCGGCGCTTAACCACGCGGAGACGTTGCAAGGACCGAGCGCGGCGATGGCTCCGAAGGTCGCGACCCATTGCGCAACTTTACGGCATCGAAACGGGCCCCGTCTGCGCCGCAGCTAAGGACGGCGCCAGAGCCGTTCTCTCCAGAGCGCGGCCTTCGGCGCGCACGGTCGTCCGCTTTGCGCGCCCGGCTATCCTCGGCCGGCTGAGAGGCGGCCTGCAGCGCGGCGGCTTGCTACTACATTGTGCTCCGGTAATCGCACCAGCCGACCTCCAGCCGCCGAGTGTATATACCGAGAGAGTCCGTTCGACGACACGCCTTTGTGGACTATATACATGCACGGCATAGCAATTGTGGTAGGATCCCTATAGCCAGCGCACGCAATTTGTTACTGCGTGATACACCTTGGTTTTCTACGCTGCATGGTGGCTGCCTTGTTTGTTAAGAGGCAGCTTTAGCAATGACACTGTCTGTTCGAGCGCATGCAAAGAGCAGAGATGCTTTTCTCAGACGGCTTCGGAAACGGTATGTATGAGAATTGTGCCTCCACTAAAGAAAAGAAGAGAGAATAAAATATATCTACAGGTAGACGGCATCTCTATGCCGTCTCCCTGTAGCGCCATCTGTGCTACTACACCGTCCGGCGAAATTGGAGTTAGGTACACCAAATAAGCAAATGTCGACGATACCTGCCGAATCGAAGTCGGTTTACAAGTCGACTATCGAATGCAATCTGATTTGTCGCATACAACAATAGTAATAAATATTTCTTGGCCAAATGCTTTCATAAATATACCTCAAAGCAACTATTGCGTCCACAGCATTTAAGCGTAGCGCCATTTAGTTTATTACCATTTAAAGTAGTTCAGCGGCACGGTTGGTATTTCAGATGAGACATATGGCAATATGTCGGTTCAATTAACATTCTCTCTCTCTCTTTTATTATGTAATATGTTTTGGTAAGCCATTCAGAAGTGTCATAGGCTTATCCTGTAATTCATCGTCACGATCACAGCTAAATACGCAAAACTGATAGAAACTTTATTGCAATGGAAAAGATATGAAGGAGGGGTGGTTGGAGCCTCTCAGTCCAGGCCCCCACTGGCCTCTGCCGCCTGCCTTACCTGGCTAATTAAGGACTTTTGCCCTGCCAGGTCGGAGCGGGCGAGCTGTGCCTCCCACTTCTCCATTGTCTTACTGGTACTCGGCCTATGAGGGTGCTTAGTGCACTCCCATGTTATATGTATTAGGGTAGGTATGCCACCGCACCAAGGACAGTTGGCCCTATAACGATTGGGATACATGGCGTTTAGCAATTTTAATAGGGGGAATACCCCGGTCTGTATTTTACGCCAATCGGCGGCCTCTTCCCCGTTAAGTTGTGGGTGAGGCGGCGGGTATTTTCTGCAGACTCCGCGCTGATGAGCAAGGATGTCTTTGGCATTTAAACGCAAAACTGAGTTATCACGAATTTATATATTTGCCGTTTTAGCAATGACCGAGGTATATACGTATATAAATAAGGCGACTAAAATGATTACGTGACTGCAACCGCGCTTACGCCACTTTTGCGGTTTATTAACGAAAAAATCCGCGAAGTTTCAAAACTGAATCTAAATGTAAATGTAAAATCGACGCACGCACCTCACATCCCTTGGGCCGTTTCCATGCACCGCGAGTGGTTGCCACCAGCTTCCCGCTTCAGGAGGAAAAGCTGAAGCGGCCACGCTGTGTTTACGGCAGCCACGGTCAGCAGCCGAACCCTGGATGCTCCACGAAATAAAAACTTGGCCAGATAGGGGGAAAAAAAAGACCGATGAAACTATCGCCGCAAGAGAGCTTAGGCAAGCATTACGCAAGAATGTAGGGATGATATTCGTGTCGTAGAGCCTTCCGTTTGCTTGTTTGGAACTGTGAGAAGAGATTCTTGCATTGGCACCATTGTGACGTAGCCTACGCCAGGATGCATTTATACCCCTAAAACTGATGTTTTGGTTTATTCGCTCTCAGGCCTTCTATAGAGTTAGTTCCCTGCCGAAATTACTAGAGAAGGATCTGGCACATGCGATCGCTCGTCTGTCGTGAGAAGGATGGTCAGAAGATGGACCTGTCTGATGTTCATGCTTATGGCTTCGGACTTTCCTGTGGCTTTGTTTACTACGCTTTGTCCGTCTTTATGGGACTAAACTTCAAAGCAATTCTGCATTTCTAAACGTGGAAGGCAATAACACTATCCGCACATACATGATAACTTCGAACTCTAGCGTTTATAACGCAATATTTGATCTAAAAAGATCAGTTTTCAAAGCCATAAAGCCATTTGTAGCCAGAAGGACAAAGTTTAGGCAAATGCACGTGCAAACAATGATTCCCACGGTGGCTGAAGCGCCATGCTTGCAGCTCCCGTAGACAGTGGCGCCCGATGTTCCCTTAGAAATTTGTGTGGGAAACTCTGTATGAGACCTTACGTGTAACTCGGACATTGTCACTGCGGAGGCATGCCAACAATAACAGCATCGCAGCTTCGGCCCTAGCGCATCTGCGACCAAACTCGGTCACATTCGCATAGACTTTCGTTCTTTGCCATTGGCCAGCCGCCTTGTCTGACGACACGTCCAGCATCAGGATTGGCTGAAATTTTCTCTTACGAACAATTCTACCGCAAGATCAGTTTGTGAATGCAGGCCCTGAGCAAGAACAGCGCTGGCAGGCAGGAGCAGCGGCCTACTGCTCTGAGTAGGTCGATGCCATGACGACGGACAATACGCACAACTGTAACAATCCGAAGGAGGAGGAGCACAAAGAAAGAAAGAAAGAAAGAAAGAAAGAAAGAAAGAAAGACTGGGAACAATGCTGATTTGATGTCAGCGGTAGTATCGTTCTATCTTGACCTGCCTGTCTGGGCTGCCTGTAGGCTATTGCTAAGAAGCCGTTCTTTGAACTCGTGGCGCCAGGCTTGGCCGCCGCTGCAACTTCGACAGCGACCGCACGTCGCTGCGCCGCTCTGTCCTTGCGTGTGCACAATCACGCGCTCCGCTGAGATGCCAATCATTGTGCCCGTCGTGAAGCAGACCGGACCAGAGCAAAGCTGGACCGGTCACGGTCAGCAGGACAAAAAAGCAGGCCAGACCGACTGAGACCGCTGAAGCTAACGGAGCGGAACTCGCTCGTCAAGGGCTGGCTGGCAATCACATGTCTTTGATTTTTTTTTTTTTACTCTGACTGAATGCAGTGTGTTCGTTGCTTTAATGAGAAGTAACTATCACGATAGTTGCCAAAATTACACACACAAAAATGATACCCGGGACAAAGACCTCTCTGAGCCCTCTCTATACTTATCCCAGACTCGCGCAAATCACGTCTGTGCATACTGAGAATTTTATCCCAGACTCGTCCCTGCTTTTTATCCCCCATTCACTTTTCTACACTTTTCGAAGCGGAGCAAGAAACAGCACTAATTAGCGCCCCTCATACACAGCGGCACCGACGCTAAAGAAAACAAGCCGCCTGCGGTCAAGCCGGAACTTTCGTAACAATAAACAAAACTCGAAACACACAAACAAATCCTCCCATAATACTAAAAAAATACATTTTTAAAAACTTTACATGTGGTTCAGGTGTGAATAGACTGCGCTAGACAGTTACTGCGGTCAGCAGCAATTTTCCTTCCCTTCTTTTTTCATTTATTTAGCTATCTAGTTATTTAAATAAACAAACAATTACTACTAATATGATAACAGGCCAATCTCTTTCGCGAATG
>NC_092819.1:25847500-26005000 GCF_023375885.2 Dermacentor andersoni
ACAAACGCGCAGGCGCAGCTGAAAGATGCAATGGCGAATGCGCCTTGCTGAATGAGTCCTATTTCCTTGTTTCTTCAAGCAACCTCTAGCTGCACGGTCGACAATGTCGTCTATCTTCTCCGGAACCCATTCCCTCACGCTAGGTTAGACAGGATGCAAGAAGTACACTTCAGACAATTATAAACAGATTGTTACAGAAACCTCAGACTCATGCACGCCATGTATCCAGACATGTACACTACAAACAGATGCACATCGTGTGGCGAGGTTGCCACACTTAATCACATGTTATGAGCATATCAGCACTTAACAAACAAGTCGGGCAGTGCCGACCCCTCCGTCTCTTCCACCGCCAGCCTCCGCTCGCGCTGGAAGACCGCACTGCTCAGCTCGAACCTGACAGCCTCTGGGCCGTCCAGCGAGCCGAGGAAGACGCTTCGAGACAAGGTCTCGGAAGCGCGTCCGCGGCGGGTGCCCAGACCCATTAAAAAGACGCCGGACTCATATCTTACTGATTTGAAAATAAAGTTTACCCTCTCTCTCTCTCTCCGGCGTGCTCCTGTCGCGGTGACTCAGAGGCTATATGGCGTTCTAACAGTTCTAGTGCTTAGCACTAGCACGAAATTCCGATAAATATGGAATAAAAACACTCTATGTACTTAGATTTACACACTCGAAGCCAGGTGGCAAGTATTTATTTAGGGTACAGCCATCCTTTTTCCGCACTCCACACCACAGCGTTTCTCGCAGCCTTGTTCCTTTGGAACGTATAATGCTTTAACGCACATATACCAAAATCATTGCCTGTTGAGAAAGTCCTCGGACGCCTTGTTCTTAGACGCGCACGCTACTTTCCCGACACAGCAGTCCCCAGCGAAGGGCGACTTATTGGACGATTTCTATGTCACTCGCCGAAAGGTCCGAAGCGCGGGATAGTGACGAGACCTGGGGAGGTATTCTGTAAGAGTCCGCCTAGTGGACTGTCCGTTTCGGCTGCTGCACATTGGATGCAGCTGTACGAGAGAGGAGGAGGCGAGCGGCCCTAGCCAATCAGCATCGGCCGAAATGGACAGTCCACTAGGTGGACTCTTACAGAATACCATCCCTGTCCTATGCTCAAGCTCTGTGGTTTCGTAGCATCTAAATGTTTCACACGCGTCCCGGAATCGCATACATGTCCGCGACGCCTCTGTGGGCGGTCTGTATGTGTACCTAGAGCTATAGCTGCCCCATAAGTTATTGCTGGAGACCTTTCACAGTTCTACCCACTTCCCCTTCTCAAAAACAACCAAGTGCGGCCCGCGAGCAGGTATACGCACTACATATGACACCCGATTCCTGGCCTGAGAACACTGTTTTACAGTGACCCAGTGACCCGACGAAAACAAGACTCCAAAACCAGAAGGAGGCAGGCGCGCGCGCGCGCGCGCGCCTGCCTCCTTCTGGTTTTGCGTCTTGTTTTCGTCGGTTCCCTTTTCTCTTAAAACTATACTTAGCCTGGAGTCTTGCACGCAGTCAGTTTACTGTTTATAAAGTAAATTCAGCCTTTGCTCGATTCAAACGCGCACTTCTTTTGCTGTAATCCAGTGTAATCCACTGAGCAGTAGTAACGCGATAATTTGAGCGCCCGCTGGGTAAACTCTTTACGATTCGTCTGGCTACAACAAAATTTGCGTCTTAGTTGTGTCAGATTCTCTGCTTCTTGCGTGTTTAAGTGGGCCAGCAAATCTGAGCGCACTGAACGCTCGGGGAGACGGTGACTGCTATAAAAGAATTGCATTGAAAGAAATAAATCTAAATAATTTCTTCGGTACGAAAGTCGGAGGGAGCATGCGTTATAGTCGACTGCGCACTAGAATCGCCTAAGTACGGTATACGTTCTTAGGTAGGAGAACACTCGCCGAAAACGAATGCCGGGAATTGCTTGCGTATCCCCCCCACCCCTATATATAGGTAGGGCAGTACGCAATATAATGGCAAGGCTTTGGTGGCGCAACGAACCCCCACTTTTCAAATGGCAAGCTCATAGCATCCATCCATCCATTCATCCAGGAGCTTCGGCATCGGCCGTGCAGAAGGTGCCACGATGCGAATTTTCCTTTTTTTTCTTTTGATGTTAACAAATCTTCGGAGACCGCACAGGATTCCTTCACACGGCGTCACAATTTACGCCACGCAATAAAAGCGAGGCCATTGCGCCTTTTCTTTTTTGCGCAACAGTGCCGGCAAACGGACAGCCTCGTGAAAACGGCGGGCGACCCTGTTTCTGGCCGCTCGTGTACTTTCTCCGCTTAACCGCGCAGTCGCGTGCGAAAGGCGTTAAACGAGGATCGCCGTCGGGTGGCCGAAAAAGTGGCCGCGCTCACTCAAACGCACGCACGCGTGGCCGAGAAAGCGGCGCGAGAGGCGCCCAGAGAAATTCATAAACAAAGCGACCGGGGGGGGGGGGGTTGAGTGCGTGGCAGCAGTGGTCAGGGGAGAGTGAAAGACGCAGCGAGAACTGGTCCGCATCGGCCCAGTCTAGTCGCCGCGCCAAACGTTCTACGCCCGACGCCACTCGCGTTTTAACCGCGCACTGAGCGGGTCACCGGGTCAGCGGCTCGGCGACAAGAGATGCTCAAGTGCGACCCCCCTCCTCCCCCCTCACCCCCGCATCTCTCTGACCCCTACAGCCCTCCTTTAGCCTATCATCCCACTTCTCGCTCTCGCTCAAGCACACCGAGCGGCGTCGCGCAGCTGCTTCCCGACAGATTGAAACAAGTTTGAGGCTGTACCGTTGGTCACCTTCGCCTGCCGCGTCATCTATACAGCGTGGCAGCAGAAGTACTTCCTCAGTTCATCGAAACTGCTTGTGCCACAAATCTCACGCTCATCCGCTCCTTGCCCAGTGCCAAAGGCCTTATCCGCTCACCTATATCTCTCCCTCGGTGGGCTGCGTCGTCGTTGGGGCGGATTCCGTTGCGCGCTGTGACATACTACAGCCGGCTGAGTTGGTGCCGCGGTATTAGTCCCAGCCGCGGTCTTTTCAACGTGTCAGAGACCCTGGTTGAGGTCGTGCCTTTCTTTCTTCCCTTAATTTTTTGGAAAGAGATAAAGATACGAGGTAAAAGTGCGAGCAACCTCCGTATGAGCCTATACTTTAAATGGCACAACGTTGGCCAAATCCGTGAACCGCGAACACGATAAAGTCCGTGAGCAGACGGACCAGAAGGGGCAATATTATGTAGACGCAGAACAAGAAAGGCTAACTTTCGTTGTTATGAACACCAAGGAACGACAGAATAACAAAACTAAGAAGAAGAGCACGAAGCCAAGTGGAAACAAACAAACGGAGTGGGGAAAAAAGATCAGCGAGTAAATGCGCGTGAATACTCGAGGGGTGTCAGAAAAAGAGAACTTGAGTAGGCTGTATCATGGACGCAGCAACAGTGCGGTGTACGTGAAACGTATTGTGTGTGCTGCAGAGGGTGTACTGGGCCCTCGGGTAAACTGACGTAACCAAGGGCGCTATAATGTAAAACTATTCCAAACTTTTCTATTTCAATTCTGCTATCAGCCCTCCAAGATTGGTCAAAAACTTTTTTCGACCACGCCCACTTCACCTCTCTGTCACGCGACGTCGCGAAAACCGCGATACCTCCCCATCTGACATGATGTGTACACACTGATTACGCATGATTTGACAGAAAAAAGAAAAACAGTTATTTCTGATTCGACCCCTTTTCGCCATTAGCCCTCGGCTATTGGTAAAAAGTTTTCGGGCTACACCCACTTCACCTGCCTGTCACGCGACGTCACAAAACTGCACAAACTGACCGCGTCAAAGTGACGTGTACGCGATAAAGATGCATTAATATGCCGAACAAAACTGAATTTTCTTCGGAATAGCCTCAGGCTGCCCCGTTCCGAATGGAATAAAAGATAGCTGCCGCCGATCGCTGAGACGCTGGCTACTCACACCTGCCGGAGAGCATGGGTGTATTTGCGTATTATAAAGCTTCTTGCGTGGCCGTGTAACGTTTCCGAGCCCTTTTGGCAAGTTTACCACCTCATTCTGCCAACTCTTCTTTGCTGAGGGTCAGTTTTTGCGTCATTCTTAAGCTTCCGTTGCATGCCGCCGTGATTTTCGACCAGCCACCACAAGCTAAGTAAAGGAAAGCCGACCAATCGCAGACGCCGGCACCACCCTCTTCATCCGGTTATCGATTTTCAGTGCACTGGCTCTGCCCCAGTGAATCCCTCTCCACTTGAGCGTCCTCCTCGCCTCTTGTCAGCCAATTAGATACGAGAAGCCGCTCAGTGTAGGCAATGTTATTCGTTTTTCAAGCAAACAAAAGTGACCTGATATGAACGAGGAGAGCGTTTGACTGGTCTGTTCAGACAACCCTGCGGGTGACCGCCCGGTGCTTGCGTCGGTGGTTACGCAAATTTGACATCAGGAGATTGGAATAGAAACATATTGGAATAGTTTTACGTTATAGGGCCCCAACTACACGTTACATTTATTCACACATTAGAAAGCTTACATGGCTAACTTACGTTACAGCTATCCAAGATCAAGAAGGGGGCCGACAGATGGAGTAGCACACTGTGGCATAAAAAGTTATAAAAGGGGTAACGTTGCCTCAGAATGGCTAGCCTACGTTTCGATAGGTGGGCCTATCTTTTACAAAGATAGGCACACCTATCGAAACGTAGGCCAGCCATTCTGAGGCAACTTGTCCTCGCTTGTAACTTTTGTACGCCGTGTTGTACCTATAGTGGGGGCCCTACTGTCTCATCTTGCAATCGCGCTCGCTCCATTTTCGTATATTGGGCCCGCCTGGGTCAAACGTGGCGGGCGCGGGTTGGCACCCCTCTGTCTTGGTGCCCCGAGTCTCTTAACGCCATATCTTGACCCTGCGCGTCGAACGCGGGGGCGCCATACCCGAGCAAGCGTGAAATTTCTGCAAGAAAATTGCAGCCTTGTTATGCAGCCTGGTTAACTCCTCGTGAGCGCTGACTTGACTTTGATGGATTATACTATACTCGGACCCTGTGAATATAGATGTCCCAGATATGCGACGTCACACTAACGCACCAGTCCTGTCACTCGTGCGCAGAAGTTCCAATGATATATTCTGCGCTTCATTTACCACAAGCGCTTAATAGCAAACCTTTCACCGCCGAGCAAATGCAGGCCGATTCCTGGGATAACCCTGCGTCAGAACTGTCGCTCAGTGTTGCTCTCGATTAGTTGAGTTGGGGATTTATTTGGACATCTAAACTTCCAAGGGATTCCCATCAGGGTCCTGGGTCTTTTTGACGTTGTCAGCAAAGCATTGCACAAAACAAAAAACTGAATTTGCGGCATAACAAGAGCCGGACGCGCTACCTGGGAAAAGCTTTAAAGTTGTCAGTAGTCGGCTTTCAAGGCAACAAACATCCGCGAGACCACTACTCCAGATTTAAAAGGTGACAACAGTAGCAACAACAACAAGTTAAAAAAGTGACGTTTCCCTGATTGATAACATGCATGCTGTCGCTGAACACAAATTGATTAACCTTGTAAACGTTATAGTTGATGTGTTCTTCGAGATGAAGTGTTAAAGAAAAGCGATTAAGAAAAACTGCTGACATACGCAAGCGTTTTAGTTGCGTCATCATCATCACCAGCCTGGTTACGCCCACTGCAGGGCAAAGGCCTCTCCCATACTTCTCCAACTACTCCGGTGATGTACTAATTGTGGCCGTGTTGTCCCTGCAAACTTCGTAATGTCATCAGCCCACCTAACTTTCTGCCGCTCTCTGCTACGCTTCCCTTCCCTTGGAATCCAGTCCGTAACCCTTAATGACCATCGGTTATCTTCCCTCCTCATTTAGCGCGTTCTAAATCTAGGATTGATAAGTTGTAAATGCCCGATAATATCTGCGCTACACTTTAAAAACTTCTCGCCCCTAGTGTAGGGTAACAAACCGGACGTTCGTCTGGTTGATCTTCCTGCCTTTCCTCTCTTTGCTCTCTCTCTCTCTCTCTCTCTCTCTCTCTCCCTTCGCAGTCTTGTTTTCCCTCAGCCGCGCCAACGGCCATGCTCCGAAAGTTATGTCAGTAAGGACGATTCGCTGACCGCTCAGGCGGCAGCGACTGGCCTTCCAAGGCAACAGTCACCCCGAACACGCCAGAGCAATGCAAGGCCAGGTAACGTCATCCCTGCACTTGCATTCCGAACTTGCGGCGACTTCGTATTCGTTTCTGCGATGCAGCCACACGTATCGTGCAGTATTATTACCTTCCTGTACATATTCTTCGATCGACTGTACGCCAGTGTTCTTGCGAGTTGTTTAGCTTGGTCATCGCGTGCCAGATGAGTGACGTCATAGCCGCGGCAGACGCACTGGCGCCGGCGCATGCCCAGCTGTGCGCCTCCGTTACGCAGTATAGCCAAGTCTGATGCTGCGCCGGAGCCGCTTGATAGCGCCTCTCATTTTGTGCGCATGCGCAGATGTATCAGTGGGGGTATACATATAGCGGGGCGTTTGCCAGTGTGGTATAGTCGCAGAGAAGGAGAGCGAAATTGCTGCTCAGCGGCGCAGAAGAACGGAGAAGTTTAACTCATCGGATCCCGAAGTAGTTGCCTGGCAATTAGTGGTTGAGCGTAGGTTGAGCTCACGCTACGTATATCCTGGCATAGCCGAGCTAAGCCACTGCTAATATTTTTCGTTTAGTGCCGTATCCGACAGAATGAGGGGCAACTGGTGATAGTGGTAGTATAAGTGCTTCATATACAGGGTGTCCCAGCTAAATTTAGCGAGATCTTAAAAATATGCCGATGCGACCAAATGCATGTTGCTGACTATTGTATGAAGTAAGTCACACTGTTTTCTGCATTCTCCTTCATTGCATAATTAGTCAAGATTCAGTAACCAACGTCTGAAGCAATGAAGATACGAAAAAAATTCAATTAGAAAGTTCTAGAGCGTTTTGCAAAATGTCCAAATAACAGTTTCGAAATTTCTATCTATTATGTATTAGTTTTTTTTTTCGCTTACTGCAGATGTCCGCGATATAAAAAAAAAATTATCGTGACATGGCCGCTTGCGCGCCATGATTGCAGTGCTTCCAAATGTCCCACGCAAAAACGAACATAGCATTTAGCAGGGTGTGCTGCCGCTTAATAGGCGATAGGGTATCCTATAGGCGCCACATCATTCGGCGTCAGCGAGCCCATCTTGCAGCCACGCGATAATCTCGCTTTTGTTGGGAATGAAATATATTTTGTGGTGTCTCCATAACATGGAGACACCATAGAATTATACGAAGTACGTTTCAGCCGGAATGACTGCGCAATTAGCGCGCAACGTCAAGTCTCCAGAGGATAAGACACAAGATTTGTCTGCGTTAAGAATATGAAGAATGACTTCAGCTTGTGCTCCCTGAATAAGGACCCTCTTCCGTAGGTGTTGTCCGCGAATGGCCACAACAATGGTTGCATATTTCCTCTATGGCGTCAGTCGCTTTATTTTTAGTAAAGCAATGAAGGGGGCTATAGTTGGTGAACGTTCATGGTTATATTGCGCTCAGTTTTACACAGACAATATTAAGGAAGGACAGGACGTGGACGGACGTAGCGCAATCCGTCCACGTCCTGGACGGATTCGCTTTATTCATATCGCTTTATTGATATCGCTATATTGAGTCGCTTTATTGATATCGGTTGCGCTAGTAGGTGTAGTGGAATCCGTTCAATAGGGAAACGTTACACGCAAGAGCAGTTGGCTCCCTATGTTTCTACCTATGTTCTACCTATTTCTACTTATGTCCCTACCTATGTTCAGTTTCCTACCTAAAGAAGCACAGAGGACAAATTCGTTTTTTTTTTTCTAAGCACTTTTTCCTCATTGACCTGTCGTTATCGCTAATATCACTCTCGCTATGGTGATTAGCTGCGATCAAATGTGATGAGACCTATCGAGTTGTGTTTACTGCAGGAACACAAAACCGAACGCAGAAAGCCCGATGTCCTCCCGAGGAGACGCTCAACGAGACCGGCTGGGCGGCCCGTGCAGCTTTCAGGCCAGAATGCCTCCGGTGCGTTTGCGGGTCGATCGAGATCATAGTGGTATTTTTCCTCTCGTCCCGGCGCAACGCACGACCTTTACAGTGCGTGTGCTCGAAAGCGTTGTTTGGCCTAAGCGACAGTGCCCCTGGATACACAAGATGAACGTCGGGAAGTCACACTAACCGGTTTCCGTACGTGCTTCTCCAAGTGAGCTTGACTATAGACCCATCGAAACACGCAATTCCTTCTTTCTTTCTTTCTTTCTTTCTTTCTTTCTTTCTTTCTTTATTTCTTTCTTTCTTTCTTTCTTTCTTTCTTTCTTTCTTTCTTTCTTTCTTTGTATTTCTCAGACATGCGAGGTGTCAAGCTGTCCTTTCAGGCGCACTGTTTTCTCAAATTAATTACAGCCGCACTCTGGTCTGAAACGGCCTTTGTAACAGAGGCTGGTACCTGAAAGAGTACCGCGCAACTGCGACCGGGACGGACCAGCTCGAATACAAGCCATGCGTGCCTTCTCGCACTGCTGGGCGCCTTGCGTCCTTCGGTTGCGACGCTGCGCTTCCGGTGCCACTATACCGCGCGATTTCAACGACCAGCGCCGCATTGCACCCTGCGGCCCTTGAAGTTGGCCAGGCGGTAGGTTGTTATTACGGTGCCTTCAATCATTCGGCCGGGACCATGAGCCGTCTGGTTTCACTTCAAGCGATTTGGCGAGAGAGTATATGTGTGACCGCAGGGGCGTAGGGGCGCCAAATGTCGTTTCGCGCACAAATGCTATGTGCGAACAGTAAATCAAGCTAGACAGGTAGATTGCCATCGTGAAGCACTCCAAGCTTTTCTTTGTTGAAAAAAATGAAAACACTAATTAGCGGAAGAAAGCGCCCCTGCAGATCCGACTCGCCTTCCTGAATTCATTTCGCACTAAAACCGCGGAACTGATGATGTCATTGATTGACGTCACTAATCTTATACAGTTGATACAGTTAATACAGCGCCTGTGATCGTTCCTATTTTCTTACTTATTTCGCTACTACGTTGTATTACGTCACGAAGAGCTGCTTCGGGAATCTGATCCTTGCGTCGCCGCCTGAATCACTGAAAGAGTTTAGCGATTTTCTTGGCACGCACCGAAAGCTTTTGCCTCAATAAAAGTGATATGTTTGTTATAATATGATACATATCATAAGAAGCCAACAAACACTGACACCAAGGACAATATAGGAGAAATTACTTGTACTCAATAAATGAAATAAATGCGAAGGTTGGGGGATCGTTCCCCACCTGCGGCAAGTTGTTTTTTCATCCACTTTCATTTCCATGAATTTATCGTTTCTTTATTTGATTCATTAAGTACAAGTAATTTCCCCTATGTTGTCCTTGGTGTCAGTGTTTGTTGGCTTCTTATGACGAATAATAAAAATCGGGCCCCTCGGTTTACCCCCTCCCCTTTCTTCTCGTTTATAATATGATAGTTATATGTTGTACCGCATAGTTACATTAAATGCTGTTAATTAATTATGCTTAAGGAGAGAGTGGCACACAAGAAGGTACAGGCTGCTCCTCTGACGTATCGTTATTTTTCTTTTGTTTTTTATGACTCATTTTCAGGGATGCATATATAAGATACGTCTGCGAGGACGATATGACGTGTGGCTTGTGACACTCGCTGAATATATTACTGCTGTGTCACGCACACACGCACGAACGAATTACACAATGATGTCGCCGCACCGAAGGAAGTCCAGAACTACAGTATAATTACAGGACTATCCATGCTTACATAAGGCGCATCTAATTAGTATCCGAGCACCCATCCCAGCATGTGTCACTAATCTTTCAATAATAAAAATCTCGGTTGAGTGCCATATCAGTTATATTTCTTTCCCATGGGCAAGAGGAAACGTCGTCCTCATTTCAGGAGTTTCAATACTAATCAGGAGTTTCCCAAGAATGTGGACGCACTTGTGTGCCGCGCTTCGGATTCACGATTCGTGCCAGCAGCGCAAAATCAAACGAGACAGAAATTGGAGACACACGCACCGCGAACGCCGGCTTCTGTGGTGTCTGTGTGTCTTCCTCGTGTTGTGTTGGATTGATAGCCGAATACGTTAGCTCTTGTTACGCTCGACCTGCGGAGGCTGGCGATCTTCGGGAAAGCGACAGTCCCCAACTGAACGGCGCCACCATGTCTACTGCGGTGACTCGCTTTCTAAGGACGACAATACGACAGTCCCCAGCCCGGCGGCGCCACTATGTCTAGGCGCTGTCGGCGGACCAAGTATTGTTAGTGGATTCGCTGTCACCGTCACGGTTTGTTTGAAGCGGTGGAACTCCTGGAAGACGGTGTTTTGCGGCGCCATCTCACGGGTCTTAGAAGTCGTCAGTCAATGGACAGACGCGGCGGCCACTGTCTGCGGAGTCAACTCTAGGACCAAGAGATGCCTGCTCGGGGCAGGACCCGTGTCTGCGAGAACCCTCTCACCTCGGTGTGGTCAGAGAAACCTGCGCGGAAGTGAGTGTGTAAACCCTCCCCGTCAAAGGCGGGTCGGCGACGATGTCTTTGGACGCTACGAATTGGTCGACGGTCGACGGCCATTTTCCCTCACCTAGGGATCTAGGGAGAACAGAGTGTTTATAAGCAGCCGTCGCCCGGCTGCTGCGTGTGCATTCTCTTTCAGTCATGCTAGACTGATGAACTGTAACTTTCTCATGTAGATACTGTAAACAAATCTTATATTCCTCCTTCTCGATAAGAATAAGGCTCTCCCTTCAACAACGTTTTCAGCGTGGATAAGTTGGACGATGGCATGGGCCAGCTACCGTCTATTTCATGCCCGACCCCAATCATTACACTCAGCGGACATGCCAGGCTGTCAAGACTGGCATGTGTATTGGACGTGGACGAGGTGATGTCAAGAACATGGATGCTTACAAGACCGTGCAATATAAGCACAATATCGGTAATCAAGAATTTGCTGCAGAATCGTCAATTCAGCTCTTACGCTCAGACGTACCTTACGTGATCATTCTCCCAAAGCATCTGGTCAACCTTAATTTCTCGATTTTAAAGATATATACACTGGTGATGTGTTGACTGTCGTGAACGCAAATAAGGTGCTCTCTTTTGTTTTGATCCCGACGCAAGATAGACGGGGCCGGCCGAACGATGAGGGGTAGTGAGCGTGTACAAGTGGACTCCTGGCCCCTGTTTAGAAGATTCGTAAAAAAATTTATTTGAACAGTTCATCGATACCTTATTTATCAGCGACCATTATACGTACACCAAATCCTGACTGGGAGCTTACCAGTATCGTTGAAAGTAAAAGTATACCGTCAATGCACTCTGTCGATGCTAACATATGGGGCAGAAGCTTGGAGGTTAACAAAGCTTGAAGACAAGTTAAGGACCACGCAAAGAGCGACTGAACGCTGATAGTAGGTGTAACGTTAAGAGACAGGAAGAGAGCGGTGTGAATCAGAGAGGAAGAGGCGATAGCCGATACTCTAGTTGACATTCGGAGAAAAAAAAATCAAGCTGGACAGGCCATGTAGTGCATAGGGCAAATAGCAGGTGGACCACTAAAGTTGCAGAATGGGTGCCAAGGGAAGGAATGAGCACAGTCGAGGACGACAGAAAATTACATGGGGTGATGAAATTAGGAAACTTGCAGGCGTAAGCTAGAATCAGCTAGCGTAAGACAGGGGCAATTGGAGATTGCTGGGAGAGGCTTTCGTACGTCCTGCAGTGGACATATAAATAGGATAATGATGGTGGTTATGATGATCCATAGAGTTTTCTCAAACAATCCGTTAGCAAGCCTTTACAACACAACGACAGGTAAATGGATATAAATTCGATACTTTCGTCCAGCAGACAGCACACAGTACTCATAGTCAAAAGTACAAGTCTACAACAGGGCAAGCAGCAAACCCGTACATACAAGACGGGCAATCTACCACCTTCATTAATCCTCGTAAGAAAAGGCACTTGAATCTGTGCGAGCTGACTGGCACGGATCGCAGTTCCTGCCGTCATCTCGTCCACACTTATGATTGACAGGCTCCCTATCGTACGCATTCCCTGGTGCGTTTCTCGGGTACCGTTCTTGAGCGGTTCGAAGCTAACTCCAGGCTCAGCAACTGTTGCCTCAGCCGTGGCGTTTTCTTTCAAACGTTTACGCTGAAGTGGTTGGCTCACACACCCAGCGACCGCCGGGCTGAAACTCATCATTTCAGTGGAGTAGTCAACGCCGTCAAACCATTTGCCTAATACACAACCATTTGCCCAATATCCTCCTGTTTGATAGCAAGGAGTTTCCTCAATAGCGGAGGTGGGTCCAGCGGTTTCCTCATTACACATAGCTATCGATATTTGCACTGCGCATGTCGAACGACTCAAGCCAATTATCGGCCCATGCATCGTTTCATGGAAGGCGTCAGTCTTCCTCATAACAAACCACGCCGCACACTCCACCGCGTGACCTTGTCACCTAGCCTTACTTAATTTGTTTGCTGTAGTGCCTCGCTATACCCGCAGGACAGACCGGCGCATTAAGGTAAGTAAAAGAAACACCAAAAAGAAGAAAAAAAGTCACTGCAGATGTGGTTTCCTGTCAGAGGAATTGGAAGAGGAAGTAAACAATAAGGAAATTAAGTATTACCGTCAATGCCACCGTTTCCCGACAGATACGCGTGCCTGCGCCGCAACCTTCCAGCGCGGATCAAGTCGCCAACTACACTCCGTTTCTGTGCTAACGTGTCTGTAAACTTGGCTGGACTAACTTACAAAGACGCATCAGGCCTCCCTCTCCACCACCAGGGAGTGTCACCTGCGCAAAGGAAGACGACGCGTATCGCAGTCGTCGTTGATGTTGAAAACGTTCAACAAACTGTGTTCATCTCATTCGTCTTCTTCTTTGTTCAAAGAAAGCAACATCCGGGCTCTTACGTTGAACAGAACGGGCGCATTGATAGAGTAGCAGAACCGTTGAATGAAAGGAAAGCTTAAAGTACGTGGCACGTGATGCCGCTTTAGCGGTCGCGGACCAATGAACAACGACAGGTTCTTACTGCGAATTCCTTTTGTTGTAAAGTATTCATTTGGAAGTCATACTGAAGTTCATTTTCATGGCTGGGTGGAGCATACGGAGAGCGTGCCCATGTGGCACTACCTTAACTATCGCCTCCCTTAATGAAACTTCTCTGAGAGGAGTTTTGTGGAATTTTTGGTCTGTTCCTCACCACCGTTTATACGTCATATGTGGTGAAGTGCAGCGAAAAGCTCAAGTAAAAGACCGCGTTCAAATATGGCACCTTCCTCGCCTCCTGAAAGTTGGTGACGTCTTTGCAGATTCCCAGAGACTTCATCGACGCACGTGGTCGATTCGGCGTTCGCTTTCTCCCGAAATGACGTCGGGACGTTGCGACCATTAGCGTACATCGAACAGCCAAATTGAAGGATTGAATGTCTATTTCCAATGGCGGTTGCGACGCAACGTTGACGATTTCGCGCTCGATCTTAAGGTAACGAGTGTTTTATGCAGACCATCAACGACTTTTGATTTGGCGCGCAAGGACAATCAACCATTTGCTGAAAGAGTTACCGCAGGCTCGTGGCCGACGCGCTGTGCTTCTTAAGCAATGAAGACTGTAGAACTTTCATGCGAAAGAGTGAACTCAATGCGTTACCCTAAGGATTACTTCCGGTACTACTGTGAGCAATCTGGTCCATACTAATCGCCGACATCGTCCTCATTTCATCCCTTTCTTTTCCCAGCCTGTCCCTTCTCCCCAAATGCTCAGAAGTTGGACAATGTGCGTTGATATAGACAATGCCTCCTAGGCAACAAAATTAGGCCGGCGCCTCTTGCCCCGTGACTCGAAGAACCGTAGCAAGTTGGGCACCCCGGCAAAACTGCATCAGGTACAGCGCACATCACGTAGACACGTCACAAGCAGCAGCACTTGCGACGTGCGCCTATATGTCTTTTATTTTAGTTATCGCGTTGCACTGCATCATGTCCTTAAGAAGGCACAAACTAGCCTAACATTTCCTCCTCACTGCTTTCTCTCCCTCTCTCTCACGTTCGCGCTGTAGTTAAAGATGCAGTTGATTCGTAACATCATGGTGGGACAATCAAGAGTCCATTTAAAGCCAGGCTCTGGAAAAAAACAAGAATCAAGAACAGCATTCAGTGCAATCATTGCAATGCACTGGCTCTCTGGCTCTGTGTGTGACGTCAAGGCTTAAGGCTGTGCTTCCTGACTTCCTGGGTGTATTCAGTAAAATGCGATTGACCTTGGATATTAGTTAAAGAAACTCTTGTAAC
Source organism: Dermacentor andersoni (assembly GCF_023375885.2). Taxonomy (NCBI): domain Eukaryota; kingdom Metazoa; phylum Arthropoda; class Arachnida; order Ixodida; family Ixodidae; genus Dermacentor; species Dermacentor andersoni. Next base: position 25,861,869 of record NC_092819.1, read on the forward strand.
TGCCTGTGGAGGTGAACGCGAAGAAATTGATCTGACATGGCGCAACGCCGCGTTATCCACGAATGTCTTCTTTCTCTCCCTCTCTCTTTTCTTCTCGAAATGACGAAAGAGAAATGACGTCTGCCCGCTTCAGCGCGAACAGCTTCGCAGCCTTTGTTATGTATTTAAACACGTTAAATTATAATTTAAACACGTTAAATTCTTCCATTATAGGTATACGTAAAAAAAAAATACGGGTTGCGACGGGAAAAAAAATTGGCAGGGAAAGTGCTTTCAGTGCAACGTAAGGGTACATCTGCGTGCTGAAAGAGGTTTTTCGCTGAATTTTCGCACTCATTCGGTAACGTGCCTCCGACGTAAGCTCAAGGCGTTTGCCTGCATATGTCGAAAGCTGCTAATTCCGCGAAGGTCACTCACACTCGTTGGTCGGACAACAAAGCTTCAGGAGATAGCGGCGAGGTTCCTTCGATGCGTTACAAGACGTACATCAGTCCGACGGGCCTACATAGGCGTTTCTCATCAAGTACAGAGCGCAACAAAGAACGACGTTGCGCATTCTCATGACTATACATTTAGCGAACCCAAAACTTCCCGAGGCACTGCTTTCAGCCAATGAGTGTCCGCGTACGGGCAGCTCCTAGACAGCCCTGGGCACACTCGTAGTCTCGACGCACATATGTCCCACAAAGAATAAGCGGAACAATTATTAGATCAAATGTGAAACTTACTAACTGAAATCTACGAGGAACGAAATTAAGGATGCAGTCAGGAATGACATATTAGAAAGATTCCTAGCCAGCTATCCCCAGTCCGCGAGCCAAGAAATAGGTATATTTGGCACATGTTATTTCTCAACGTGGCCCTCGAACACTTTTCAAGCAACCGTATTCTCTTCATGCGTTGCGTAGGTTGACGGTTGGAGAGATAGATGCAACCAGAATGGCAGTGGTACGGGCACGCTGTCCCAAGCCATTCAGCCGACAATTTTCAAAATACAAGAACAGAAATGCATGCCCCCAACTGAAATTTTGCGCGGTCCCCTATCCCCATTTCTCTCCCCCACTGACGTAACCACTCGCTGTCAATGCTAAGAGCTCAAAGCGCCTACGTAGCGGAAGTGGGCACGTTACGGTTGCCTACATGCTCTACGTTCATTGATTCCGCTTACTATACGGTGGGCTGACGTCGCCGTTACCATGGTAGCAAACTACCTTCGCGCATTGCAGCTCATTTCATGGTTGCTGCTACTGGTCGAGCATCTTGGGACTGCGCAACATATCCTTTCTTCTTTCATAGCCTGCGCAGGCCGTTCAGCAGAGCACCGCGAACAACAAAAAGGGTGCGGAAGCAAGGGTGCAACGAGGAGCGACACTTGCACCACGTGAGGAACACTCACGAGTGTATTGCATAACGCGCAGCACGAGGCAACGAGGAGACAAGGTTGCTCACGACCGTGCATGAGCGAGAAGCTTTTTGTGCGAAGTTCCCGTGTGCGCACTTCTCTATATAACATAGAGCGATGTTCGGAGGCCAGAGGCGAAATAACAGCCAGCGCCCGTACCGTGTTTTGTAGTTGTAGTTATTCTTTTGTTTAACGATTTTTGTTCATACAGAAAGTACAGCACACAAAAATAAAATCAATGTTTAATTTATCATGTTTTTGCCGCAGTGCAGTGGTTAGCTGCAATTTTGTCTTTAACCAATCACGGGCGCGCGAGTGGCGACTAAGATGATGACTCTTGCGAGTGGCAATGGGCGATAATGCGGTCGGCAAATATTAAGTTACGGGGTTTTTACGTGCCAAAACCGTGATCTGATTATGAGGCACGCCGTAGTGGGGGACTCCGGAATAATTTGGACCATCAGGGGTTCTTTAACGTGCACCTAAGTCTAAGCGCACGGGTGTTTTCGCATATCGCCCCCATCGAGATGTGGCCGCCGTGCCACCTCGTGCTTAGCAGGTCAACACCATAGCCGCTAAGCAACCACGGTAGGTGGTGCGGTCGGCAGCGATGTGGTGATTTCCTTGCGCGATTAAAATATTAATACGATAGCGTTAAGGGCTCCGTGTCGCAGAAAATCCGTCGCAGGCGTCGGCGTCCGGCGTCCAGCGTTGGACGTCGTTGCGTCAAAAAAGATTTTCGAACCAGCCATACCCAGGCCCTCCATGTGGTGCAAGGAAGTTACCGAATCGATCGTATTTTTCAAGCTAAAATACGCAGAAAAATCGTGAAGTACGACTTACACACGCCCTACGGACATGATAGCGTCAGAATGTAATTTGAATATACGAGAAAACATAATTCTGTAACGCGAAAACTCAAGCAAACCTCTTTTCCAGCGTTCATACCATTCATAGACCGGCCACGACGTCCGCTATTTGCCCGCGCCGGTGCGTGAATATCTCGAAGTACGCGGAGCGGCGCGCCCGGTTTCCTGAAACACTTCCAGATGGCACTCGCCTCCGCCGCATCGTAAACCCGCATCGCGGCCCACGCAACAGGCCGCGTTTCTACCAGAAAGCTCGCTTGTGTGTACAGTGTTCGCCGTGAGCATTTCCCTGTAAGCATTGCAGTTACATAAGCGGCAGTTGTCGGGAAGCGTGACAACCAGTTAGGGGTCTTTGAATGCTGTTGCGTTCCACTCTTAAAGGCGAAGCTTAAGAGTTCTCCAAATTTTGAATATATTGATATCGGTGCTTTGACCTATGCCAGAAGCATTTCTAACCGACAGCCTACGCAAACCACAATAGAAGACGGTGGCTTGAAAGGCGTTCGAGGGCCCCTTTAGGGTGCGCAGAATCCAAGAGCATAACACGATCAGCGACAAAAACAGCAGTACAGAAGGGCAAAGCAGGAACAGCGACCATTTATTCTTTCCGTGAACTTTCCTTTTCATATTTATATATCAATACGTAAAGTAAAATAATGTAAGTAAAATAATTCGACTAGGACAGGCCGTTAACAAAGAAACATCAATAAGTGGCCGAGAATATGGCGCAATCAACTAGGCGTACGCGACGCGTATAGAAAGAGCATGCGCACACTTTGTTCGTCCACAGTGGTGGTGCCTGCGCGAAGGCACCTGGCAGACTGAGGAGAGCAAAAAAGAAAACACACACACACTCAAGAATAAAAAAAACGGGCAACTGCTCTGCAAGAAAGACTTTACTCTCTGAGTAATAGGAAAGAGCGGGATGCGCGGCGTGGGCCAGGCGGAGTGCCGGAGGTGCAACAGCCCACAGGATGTTTACTTGAGCGAGTCCAAGTGAAAAAGGGGTGGCCGGCACTCGGTTTTCGTGACGTCGGTTACAATTACTTAAAAACAAGAGAAGAACTAAAACGACGCCTTTCCGTAGACCAGAGCAGGCTAAATGCACACGCATATTGGCCTGACAACGCACTGACACACTTTTTTTACGGCCCCCAGTAAGAGCCATAGAAAAAAACCACTCTCATTTGTGCTGATATACGTGCGATTCGGTCACTGTTCCTCGTGATGCGCTCTTGGATTCAGCGCGATTTTTAAGAAGTATCCAAAAATCTACACGTACTCAGCACTGTAGCACGTATGAAGGTTGGTTGCTTTTGTACGAGGTTAAAAACGAAATAAGTGTTAAAGAGAACTCAAAGGAAAGGACATTTAGAGAAATCAGCTATAAGCTGGTCTTACGATGGACATGACAGCATATACATGACGATAATAAAGGTGAAATAGTACGATGGAAATAACAAAGAGATGACACGATAGACGTGTTGACAGCAAGTACAACCACCCCGACGATGGCAAGACGTCGGTCCTGGTGATGATGATGATGACGACGACGACGACAATGATGATGATGATGATGATGATCACTACGTCTGAATGACATCTGAATGACGTTGTTTAGAAGAAGTTTTACTTCAGGAGCTGTTATCTACCATATCTAACCGAATATAGGTCGACGTTGAGCCATAACCTATATTCAGGTCCAAGAAATGTCGACCCATATTCGTGAACAAACCTAGCAAAGTACCGAGCTAACGAAGTTCCTCCATCGCGCCCACCGTAAAGCTATAGTGTGACAATTATTCGGAGCGGCTTTAAGAAATACTTCGCACTCGAAGCACTCGACGGCACCAAGGACGACGTCGTTTGTAGTGCTGAGGACTTCTCCGACGACTTCTCAGCCCACTCTGACGACTTCTCTTCCGACGAGGATGCCACTCAACTAGCGAGGTTTAGAAGCCTAGCTTACGACAAATAAAGGTGTATCATTTTTAAAGTATATTTTTTCCTTGACAGATATTGGTAGACCTATATTCAAATCAAATTTTATTTATGTCACGGCGAGTTCGCTATATAGGGATCACGATATAATCGGGTAAATACGGTAAATGCATGGTGACAGATAAATCGTTTTGCTAATCCACTACACCTAATTTAATTAGGTTTGTTGAATTTACAAGGAAAAGCTAAAACATGCGTTCTACTCCGGTGGCCACTGTGTATGGCGCGACCGCGCGGGTCCTATCTTAAAATTGATCTGCGATGGGGACAGTAGGTGCGCCAAGCGCTGAACATTATCGCGCGCGCTTAGTTCGCGTTGAAGCGAGAGGCAGCACGAAGGTCAATTCGCTCGCTGCTGCTGCCGCGAATCCTCACACCAGCGTTTTGACAGCGAGTTCCCGCGGTGATCGAGTGAGGTGCGTTTATGTTCGCCTGTGCGCGCGTTAATGCTTGTTAATTTAGTTAGTAAGCGAGTGTTCACAAGCTTATACGGCCAATAAAGCTACTATTCTTACTTCGTATAGCTGGCTAATAATTTGCCATCGCAAACAATGCTTAGCCATTCGGGTGAAACTGCGTCTTTCTTTCCTTTCCTCATTATTTGAATTTCAACCACAGCTAATTACCCCTATGCTTTTCTCGGCTTCATTGCCTGCTGGCTTTATATCGTCGTGATTAGGAAATTAAATCCAGCCCCCACTTTTGCCTCCTTCTGGTTTACTAATTTACGAGTAGTACTTATGCAAAACCGTCTAAAACACAGCAACAATTTCGCTTACGTTGTAAACTCATGCATCGCATTTTTCCGCCTTAAGTTCTATAGCAGATACAGTTTAGACAACAGCTATATCGGCACATGGTACAGAATTACAGATCTGTAAGCTTCGCGAATCGGATGTCTTTCTTCTTTTCCTTCTCAACATGGCACTGCCCCCATTCTCCAATCCCCTACCACGAAGGAGTAGGAGGACCTGTCGACCAGCTCCTGCCCTGAGCACCAGCTTCGACCAGTGGACAGAGCACGACGGGCGGCGAGGGACCACGGCGTCCTGGACTGAGGACGCGCCTACCTGGAGACGACAATCGTCATCTGCTCATTAAATAAAATTTATTCTCTCTCTCTCTCTCTCAGTTTTGCAAAAATTTATAAAAGATTTGATGCCCTAACTGTAAACTGTTTCAAAAAGTCGGTGGGTTTTAGCTTTCTCCCTTAAATGCAGTAAATTTAATTGAAATACGTTCAGCGGTTGTCGCATGAGAGCGTTCCTGCGTTTCATGTGAACTTGAAGAGGGAAATCAGAGTTGGCCCAGAGGCAAAACAGCTAACTTGGTTTTTTCATTGTTTTTTTTTTTAGATTTCATTGAGCAGACATAAGACACGCACGTAACTTCAGACAGGCTGACGCGATTCATTGCAGGCACTAAGCATAGCTTGCTATTGCAAGTGAAATTTCGCGTGATTAGACGTTTCGGAGGCAAATATGACACACGAGAGAACTTGGAGAAAAGTCTTTATGGATCAATGTAAACATCATAGCCACTCGATCAAAGAACAACAACAACAACAACAACAACAACGACAACGACGACGACGATGATACTGGGGTTTTACGTGCTAAACGCACAATCTGATTATGAGACACGCCGTAGTGGAGGGGCTCTGGATTAATTTTGACCAGCTGACGTTCCTGAACACGCACTTGCAAATCTAAATACACGAGCGTTCTTTCTTTTTTTGCATTCCGCCCCCACCGGAATGCGGCAGCAGCGGCCGAATCCGCGACCTCAAGTTCAGCAGCGCAACTCCGTAGCCGCCGGGCGAGTAGTGACGAGTAGGGAGCACTGAGACGAGTAGGGAGCACTCTGGCGACCTCTGGACAATCGTCCACTTTCAGAACTAAAAGCTTTAGGCCAATGCTCCGAAAGAACATCCGCGTTGAAGGCCTTACTCGCGCTATTAACGTTCTTGCGGTCTACGGGGCTTCACGACAGACTCTAAGAATGCCGCCCCCTACCGTTCTGTAGTGTACGCGCTTTGTTCGTGCTTGTCTCCCTTTCTTTCTATCTCCCCCTTCCACTCTATTTCTCTTTTTATCCCTCTTAACCCTTCCCCCTGCGCAGGGTAGCCAACCGGAACTACCTCTGGTTAACCTCCCTGCCTTTCTCTGCATTATTTTCTCTTCTCTCTTTCTTCCACAAGAAACGAGATGACAAACACAATGGCGTTGAAACTTGCAACAAATGCCACGAGAATCGCACTGCAGACACCGCTTCGCTCACTGCAGCAGCACGAAGCTATAAGAGCGCCACCGCAGTTTCCGAAGTCAACAAGACCTTTTTTTTTTTTTTGGCAAAGATACAAGGCCCGTCAGGGCAGCGTTTTCACTATTTCAATGACAATCACTGGGCACGCTGCCTTTCGTTTCCACCCGTAGAAAAGACCGACGTTACACGTCCTTTAATCGGTGCTCCGCGATATAAATCGATGCTGTAAAGATAACGCGATAGGAACGACCTCCTTATTCCGATACGCCCGCCTCTAGCTACTTGTGCCTCTTTTTCTTTTTCGCAAGGCCTCACGTTTCACCCAGTAACGCTGCGAACTTGGCACGGTTTCCACGAAAGGCCTCCGGCGTTCATAAACGCTGCGGACAAGAAGGCATGGTGGAACAACAACGAAAGGACGCAACTTTGCCAACTCTTCCGAGGCAATTATATCTCAACAAGGTGCAAGGCAACAACGACGCCAACTAGAAAAAAAAAAAGAAAAGGAGGGGGGGGGGGGGGTAATCACAAGTAGAGCAATAAACACTTTTTCTTTAGCTAGCTATGCCGCTACGAAATTAGAAGCTTGCGTCTACGCTGTTTTGTGCCGATAACAAAACATGTGCCGCGCATATCGATTTCCTCTTCCGTCACAGCGATGACGCGCGACGCGCAGTGAATGTGGCCATCAGCATTCCCATCACTCAGGTTGTTTCGAAATAGCGTCAACACCCTTATCTTCTCTTGAGTAACTGTCACGCGCCATTGGCCACCGCCTATAGGTGATCGTCGGATTGTCATCATGTAGTGGCTGACGCCCCAACGCCAGTCAATCAAGAAATACCCTTAAGGTAAGATACGTTTTTGGGAATACCTGCATTCGCAATAACGTTCTCACGTTAGCACTGCTCCGAACATTGGATGTCAGACAAACAAGAAATTCTTTTACGTAAGAGAAATTTTGGGAATTCGTAAGAGCAGATTACGGCTAATTGGCGATGTCAAACGTAGTAGCGAAGGCAGTCAGCCAATGGCAAGCACCGCTTGCGACACAAAGAGCTTCACGAATTCAGCTGCAGTTGTTGCTAGGAGAGCGAATTAAGTAATTAAAGGGGGGGGGGGGGTACGTAGAGCAAAGAGGGCGGCTGATTGGCGTCCTAGATATGAGGCAAGTCTCGTACAGTAGCCATAACAAGTGGCCGAACCGTGGGAACAGGCAAGGCGCGTCGACAGTGCTTACATGACGTCACTGGTTCTGTGTTCACGACAACGTAACCAGCTGCGACGTCACAAACGAGAGGGCTATCATCAGGAACATCACTAATGTAGCAGACCACCCTCGCACCTCGCGACGTCATTCGGCGCGCGTGAGAAACATACGGGACAATGTTGCCAAGTCGTGTTTGCTTCTTTCTTTTCTATTTAGTAGTATGCATGGAGGATGACGTCAGCCGACCACCGATCTTCTTTTTTTATTTTTGTTTTTGCCGCGGAAGACCAGGACGAATAGCGGCCGCAACGGAATTAGTTGACCAGCCCGAATGTGTTCGCTCGAGGCGCTATGTTTGGATCGCGGTCACCGTCGTCTATGCGGTGCCCGGTTTCATTCGTCGCTTACGCAATGTTCTCCCGCGGTTTAAGGATATGCGCGTGGCGCAATGACCGTGTGAAACTCCGATCCCCCAGTTTCTTTCGCCAGCTGAAAGCTCGGTGACGACACACATATTAAAGCGAGCTATCCGCCCGATACGTTTTTTTTTTTTTTTTTTTGATGTACACTTACGCATGTTTTTCATCCTTGTCGCCAAAGCCTACAACGAGTCACCATTAAGTTTTAAAAATTAAATTGTGCGGTTTTACGTGCCAAAACCACTTTCTGATTATGAGGCACTCCGTAGTCGAGGACTCCGGAGCTTTCGGCCACCTGGGGTTCTTTAACGTGCACCTAAATCTAAGTACACGGGTGTTTTCGCATTTCGCCCCCATCGAAATGCGGCCACCGTGTCCGGGATTCGATCCCGCGACCTCGTGCTCAGCAGCCTAACACGATAGCCACTGAGCAACCACGGCGGGTACCATTAAGTTTAGTCATATTACTGAATTAACCTTAAGGGACTCTTGAAAATGCGAACCTGTCCTGTGGGCATAAACTCAAAGGCAAACTTGGATCCAAATTCATCACCTTCTGCACTTCCCTTCCTTGGTACCCATTCTGTAACTCTAACGGTCCATGGGTTATCCACCCTACACATTGCATGCCCTGCCCAGCTGCATTTCTTTCTCGTAATGTCAACTAGAATATCGGCTATCCACGTTTGCTCTCTGATCCTAACCGCTCTTTTCCTGTCTCTTAACGTTACGTCAAACATTTTTCGTTTCATCGCTCTTTGCACGGTCCTTAACTTGCCTGGAAGTTAACAAAAAAGATCGAGAGCAAGTTAAGGATCGACATGGATACTGATGCACAAGTGGAAAAGGACAGCTATTCCTGTCACTACGCCAGCTACAATAAATAAAATTCGCTGTTTCTATCAATTCTTTCATTGTTCTTGACGTTGACATGACGGATAGATAGGAAAACAAGATAGCTGGTCCCAAGAATAGCAGCACCGCTTGTGCGTTGAATGAGCTTAAAAAAATCAATGATGAAAGATAAAAGATTTCTGACGATAAACTTAACTGCTAAAGAAGTCATGCGGAATTTACCCAAAATTCAAAAGGAAAATTTATTCCTGGGATCATTGATAAGGATTTGTCAACATCGTTCCATACTCGATGACTACGCTTCCAGTGACACAGGTAAATAACTTTGACGTATGTTTACCTCCCTCGACGTTACACTTGTCTGTGAGTCCACTGTGAGTCCACTGTGAGTCCAGTTCTCAGGAAATAAAATGTGCCCCGCTGTGTGCAGACAGACTTCCATGAACACGGCGCCATGAGATTACTGTGCCCAGTGCCCGAGCTAAGATGTGTAAAAAGTTCTAGCCTTAGTAGGACCCTCCAGAATCAGGGAGGCTTCCGCAAACTGTGGTGTTGGCACGCCGTGCCCCACTTTCAGTATACCGACGAATATGTATCAGAACGCTCCCTCAACCAAGGTGAGCGTGATGAGACCATCGCTGCAGCCGAGGTCGGTCAAGACGATATCACGAGCAGCCTTCAAGCCATCGCCTTGGATTGAAGTGATCTTGCATGTCGCGCGACCCTGACCGTCAACACTGCGACGACTCACGCGCACTAGTCAAGGTGATCGACTATATATATAAACTTATATTTCAGGATTTCGCGCTCGCAAGGTGATAATGGATATTGGATTTTTTTTTCATCTCGGGAAGCAGCGAAATGGGCATGGTAAATGCTTTAAAGCGAAAAAGCCCATACTGAATACGAAGAGAACGAGCCGGGCAGCCACAGGCTTCGAGATAAGTGGAGAAGTCGCCGTTTCGCCCGGAAGGCTAAGCATCGATTGCGGTAGCAAATTAGTAGACAGCCTTAATAAGTAAGGGCAGTAGTTTTATCAGTAGTTTAGACTTGTAAACACTCGCTTACTCTCCAAATTAACAAGCACGGTGCCAGCGCGCACACATCACACTCGATGACCGCGGACACCCGGTCAAAAAGCTCGGGAGAGGAAGCGCGGCAGCTGCAGCGGGCGAAGTGACCTTCGTGCTGTCGATCACTTCAACGCAAACTGAGCGGCGAGAACACAGCACACGCAAAGCTACGAGCCAGCCGTCGGCCCACTTTCACTCTGCCGCTGAAGAAGATCGCTTTCAAGACAAAGCCACTGCGACTGCGTGCGGCCGCTCCATACGCAGTTGCTGCCGAAGTACAGCGCCGCCCCCCCCCCCCCCCATCCCTATCTCCCCTCCCCCAGTTCCTTGCGCGCGACGGAGCGCTTCCTCCCCGCTTTCCTCCCTCGCGCACGCGACACTGAGCCGCGATTGACGGCACACCCTCGCTCGCTTTCACTCGCCCATACAACATAAGGCGCGTAGCGACGGTGTTGGGACGGAGACGGCAAAAATGGAAGGCTTTCTTTTTTTTCTGGCGCTTTGATATCCGCAAAATTATTTTTGTTCCTAAAGCTAAGCGAAAGGTGGAATCATGGCCACGAGTTTGCGATGAAGCAAAATTATTTTTGTTCCTAAAGCTAAGCGAAAGGTGGAATCGTGGCCACGAGTTTGCGATGAAGCAAAATTATTTTTGTTCCTAAAGCTAAGCGAAAGGTGGAATCGTGGCCACGAGTTTGCGATGAAGCAAAATTATTTTTGTTCCTAAAGCTAAGCGAAAGGTGGAATCGTGGCCACGAGTTTGCGATGAAGCAAAATTATTTTTGTTCCTAAAGCTAAGCGAAAGGTGGAATCGTGGCCACGAGTTTGCGATGAAGCAAAATTATTTTTGTTCCTAAAGCTAAGCGAAAGGTGGAATCATGGCCACGAGTTTGCGATGAAGCAAAATTATTTTTGTTCCTAAAGCTAAGCGAAAGGTGGAATCATGGCCACGAGTTTGCGATGAAGCAAAATTATTTTTGTTCCTAAAGCTAAGCGAAAGGTGGAATCATGGCCACGAGTTTGCGATGAAGCAATATTATTTTTGTTCCTAAAGCTAAGCGAAAGGTGGAATCATGGCCACGAGTTTGCGATGAAGCAAAATTATTTTTGTTCCTAAAGCTAAGCGAAAGGTGGAATCATGGCCACGAGTTTGCGATGAAGCAAAATTATTTTTGTTCCTAAAGCTAAGCGAAAGGTGGAATCATGGCCACGAGTTTGCGATGAAGCAAAATTATTTTTGTTCCTAAAGCTAAGCGAAAGGTGGAATCATGGCCACGAGTTTGCGATGAAGCAAAATTATTTTTGTTCCTAAAGCTAAGCGAAAGGTGGAATCATGGCCACGAGTTTGCGATGAAGGTTCTATACATGGTGTGCTACAATATAAACCTATATCTTAATATGAATAATCCAGGTAAATGGAGCTCGCCGTAGATGAGAAAGGTCGACACCACTAAGATACCACTAGAACATCTTTTTTTCTACATAAAAAAAATCCTTGTCAGGTACGAATGCGACGTTATTGAGGCGCACCAGCTCAAGTTAGCCAGAAGCTTGAAGAAGTCCAGAAATTATCAGCACACTACATACAGGATAATTATTACCAGAAGTGACCTCGTGATTTCTAGAACGGAAAAAGAAAAGGGAACCAGACAACCGTGCGGTTGGCTACCCTGCAAAGGGGAATGGAAACATGACATGAAAAAAAGAAGAGGCTGAAGAACCGGCAGTTCGCATTTACGGTAGAAGTTTGAGCATGTCTCTAAAGGACAGCTCAAGCCTCGTGGCGACAGAAACATAGAAATAGTTACAATGGAAAGTAATTTTTTGTCTGAAGACTTTCATCGTTAGACCCGAGAAACATACTTACCTTTCTAGTAGCACGGACGTGTCGTTTACCGACGTATCCCAAATAATTACTCTCTAAATTCCTCTGCAGACAACGAAGCGGCACTTCGAGTGGCATGCCCGTCACCGTTCGTAAAGTTCGGCAGCCGCATTATCTCAAAGTTGTATGAAACTCAACTCGGAGCCTGCATCTCCCACCTGTGCGGACTGCTGCGCTCGCAAAGTCCTTTGTCACAACAGCAATCGAGTGGAGGCACTTACCCGCCGACGCCGTGCACCACTCCAGCCCCGATGATTTCAAGAAACACACCGAAGAAACCATCCACTGTTTCTAAAAACTCATCCATCAAGTAATACCTAAATACAGGGGCATTTGAGGCAGAGTAAAGAAAGAGAGAGAAAGAAAGAGAGAGAAAGAAAGAAAGAGAGAGAAAGAAAGAGAGAGAAAGAAAGAAAGAGAGAGAAAGAAAGAAAGAAAGAAAGAAAGAAAGAAAGAAAGAAAGAAAGAAAGAAATACACGAAGTGTTAGCCTAGAGTAGCTCACCTCATTGTGAACGACTACAGAACTTTCAGAGGACTGGACGAACAATAATTGCGAACAAATAATTTCAAAATATCGTACCAGGGCGGCCTGAATATTAACTCCTTCCCGATTGTCTTAATCTTCCCTACTCTATGGTGGCATCTCAATTTCCTTCACCGCAGCACGCGTGAACAAGCCCACGCGCCCCGTAGCTCCCGCTGTGGCTTACATAGATTAAGTGGACGTTTCGGCTCTCCCGCCATTTGCTCTCCTTCGCGGGTGTCGTGGGCAAGCGAATGAGAAGCGCTCGTCCGTGTCTCTTCTTGTGTCGTCTGTCTGGCGCTTTAGTACTTCAGTAACATGCACCAACTAGCCCAACAAAAAGTTCCGCTGGAATGAGAAGCGGCTGCGAGAGTGCGTTGTTGAAATAACCATCCCCGGGTGACCTCGCGCGTATCGCGATCGTGATATGCTAAACAGTGAGAGGACAGCCTGTGGGAAGACGCCTGACGGACGACGCTATAACATAGCCTGCATGGTCTGCGCATGCGTGGCGACGCGTTGGGAGAAGTTCAATTGCTTAAATATGCTGTAGTGGGCGTCTCAAAAGGAGCTCGGCGCGTGTACTCTGGGCTACGGCCCGCTGACATTGAAAAATACTTCGGGGTAAATACTTCGAGACAGGCTGCGCCTCTCTGCGTGTTTGCAAGACGTTATACAGTTCTTGGTGTACTTAAAAATTTTCCTTGATGTTTACAAACACGTGGCGGATATTACCCGTGTGAGCTGCGTATTAGAAAGCCACAGTTGTATTAGAGAGGCTGTTATTAGAGTGGTGACATTACGTAGGCTGTTTTATGACACGGAATTAGTTCCATTTCCTCTCTATCTGAGACGAGGAATCCCAAAGTTGTTCTCGAAATTATGGTACGCTTCCTGGCGGAAAAGTTATCTCGTAAATCATCTTACCACCCCAACCCGAGTAAATGCGAAGATACTATCTACCACTCCTAAAATTTTTACACATTTACGGGTGTAATAGGGGTGTTTCGGTTTTTCCCCCTTGTAAACACCCATGAAACGCCCTTTTTCAGGAAAGGATGTTCCACAAGAAAACACCCTTAGAACACCCCAGTCGTCCTACTTTACACCCTAATTTTGTGAGCCTAAATTAACTGCAATAGTTTGATAAACGAATATTGGCAGGTTACGCATTCATATCGGCTATACGTGAAACGCACGCTACCTGGCTGCCCCTGTGCCACAAACTTTAGGCAGCGCCAATTACCAGCTGCATTTCCTTTTAGATATGAATACTGCTTTAACCGTATTGGATATATGAGTAGGACGACTTACTGCAGTTCCCGGGTATGTCATAAAGAGAACTACACACAGCCACCAGAAAGCCTTAGTTTCAGCAGGTCGCTGGGGGCTGTGCAAGAGTGTGCCATTGTTAGCAGGGTCCATGATGATTCCCATTCACCGCTTTTGCAATTAAGCGAGATACTTTTTGTAAACAAGATTCTTGTAGTTGAGGAAACGGTATTTCGTGCCATTTGCTTTGATGAGCATTTTTTATGCATACGTTTTACACCACAGGCGACCACCAGATTATGTGGTCATTTCCAGAGTGATATAGAACCTGTATACTTGAGAGAGCACAGAGGTCGAACAATTGACACTCAGTGGAGCGGAAAAAAAACAAATTGAAATCCTAGGCGTTCAGTTGCGTGCCTGAACCACAGCGATTGTCAGACGCGCCGTAGCAGGGGACTCCGGGTTAATTTTGACCACCTGGGGTTCCTTCGGGCGCATCTGAAACTAAGTACTCGAGCGTTTTTTTTTTTTTTTTTTTTTTTTTTAATTTCGGCAGTTATCGACATCCTACCGCCGCGGCCGTTATCGAACCCTTGACCTGAGCAGCTGTAGACCAGAGCTACTAGGATACTGCGGCGGGTCAGCTGCTTCGGACTGCTATAGTGACACGGTTTTTGCCGTCCATTAAAGACATACGCATAACAAACGTTTCGATCTGTATCACTTGCGCCACATTAGCTTTTTTTTTTTTTTTAATTCCGGATGTTAGTGTCCTAAAACGCCAGCATTGTCTTTGCTAACAACGGAACGGAAAGGTGGAGAACGAAGAGAGTTCATAGAAAGCCAGTCTTCTTACGCTCTGAATAGCTCCCAGTGATGCTCCCATTCAGTCGGTGTCGCTTGACCAGTTGCAGACAGCGGATGTGCCATTACGGTTGGATGGCACGGCACAGTCTATGCACTACATGGAGTTAGTGAGACGGGCAACAAGAATAAGACTGTTTATTTTGACAGATGATTTGAGCAAGGTGCAGTTTAGCGCTGGTTTTACTGAGTACTCATTGCATTAAACACTACTGTTAAGTCAACGGAATTAAGCGATTCAATGCTACTTGACTGGACTTAATCCCAGATGCTGCAAACAGCATATATACAATACAGTGCGTTAACATACATTTATGCATTTGTACAGGAATACATGTCAAATACATACAGAAACTTACATAGAACAGGTAAGTTCTCAGTTTCACGATACTTCGGCGTATAAAAATGCAAAACTGACAACAGTTTTCTTAGACCAATAAACCGAAAATAACAGCATAAGTGAAGGCGCAGCAACAGACTTCCTTGCATACATTAAAGTTCGAATAGCTTCAAGCTGTAAAACTTATCTGAAATTGGTAAGCGTAGTAGAGCACCTTCGCTGGGAGATGGAAAAACGATTCCGGCATTCGTTTTCAGTAAACGAGAAAGCGCGCAAGTATTCGAACTTTCCCAGTTGGATGCCAAACGCACGGAAGGGACAAACACATTTAGACGACTATCTATACATACCACGTCACATCCTCTAATATGACCTCAATGTGCAGTTATTTCGTGCATCGCTGTCGTATTGCGAACTATTGAGTGCTGTGTGGGTGTCTTGTTTTTCTCTGCGTCCACGTACCATTTGCTTTAGACAAAAAAAGAGAAAAGCTTCCAATGACTCATACGAACAAAAATTATGAGGTTTTACTTGCGAAAACCACGATCTGATGATGCACGCCGCAGTGAGAGACTCCAATAAATTGGACTACCTGGGGTGCTTTAACGGACTTAAATTAAGTGAACAGGTGTTTTCCATTTCGCCTCAATAGAAATGCGGCCGCCGTGGCCGGGATTCGATAGCGCAACCTCGTGCTTAGCAGGCCAACACCATAGCCACTAATCAACCACAGCGGATGCCTATCACGAAGTCCAAATCACCGCACTAGTCGCAAACTGATTGCGAGTATTGTGTGGCGCAATTGCGAGATTGTCGTGTAACTGAAGATGGGAAATAAGGCACCCTACAGTAAGGCTCCATTGCTCTGTATGTTAGAGGTTAAAAAATGCATTTGACTGAGCACAACCGCGCATGCGTGGTTGCTCGACTCGTCACAGCGTATGAAAGCAGCGAAAAAAAAAAAGGCAGAGCAATGCGCCACGCGTGAACATTTACCAAGAACAGTGCTCAGTTTTTGGTTATCGAGCAACGCAAAGGTAAGGTTATTACAGGTTGAGAACGGAAGATTTTCGTAATAAATCAAGTGTGTGTCCTTATATCGAGATTAGTACAACAATGGTAGCGTGTGCAAATTCAATCACTGTTGAACGCAAACGCATTCAGATGCATGCGAAGAGCAATGGAAAGACAACGTACAGCAAAAAAAAGTACGGGGGGAAACTCTGGTGAACTTAATTCGCTTCAACACAAAAAATGCAAGCGGACATTTTCTAACCAAGATTTCTTTGAGCGTGCTCGTCACTTCTCTAGGCGTTTACACACGACTTGGCATAAAGGGAATACATGTAGCCCCTTCGAAGCAGCTGTTTGACAATGGCTCACGTGGTGCACTTTAATCACGAAATTACACAAGTTTGCGTAATCTGAACTACAGTCAGCAGGCAACGACGTCACCGTCGCGTGAAGGGCGCCCTGGCGCTTCAGTGTTCTTGCCTATCTTGCAAAGTACGCGATAGTTGTGGACACAAATATCAAACTACGGCGCGGTGTAAGCGGTGAACAAGCGACGACAGCGGGTAGCACTGTCCGATAAACAAACGACAGGTAATACACAAGTTGGACCATGTAGATCCATAAAAACGTTTGATGAGTCAAGCACACAAAAAAAACTAGCAACAGCGAGCCCGGTGACCTTTACAACCAACCAGTCTTATAGTTTGAAGTCATTATCATCATGAGCAAATCAGGAAATCTTTGTTGGCGAGAGTAATCACCCTCCCCTTTCCCATTCATTGACATTGTGTCCTTTTGTAGTGGCATGTTAATCTCTTCGAGTCAGTGATGTGCGACGTGGAAGAACCGAGAAGGTGTGAAGACCGTTTCTGGCACGAGAAAGGAGCCTGAACAAATCCGCTGAAGGCTGAAACGAGGACAAATCAATCCATGGACCAAAGCCAAAAAAACTAGCGGTTCTACCAATCCAAAAGCGCATGCCCATAGACGATAGTAAACCATCAAACCAGGAACCTTTCAACGGGAATGAACCGGGAAAAGCGAAGCAAATGTGACGATGGAAATGCTACCAGAACAAAAAATTGTAAGTGCGCCAGGTAGCAGCGGAGCTCATGTCATACGTTCTCGATCGAAAAAAAAGAAGTCCAGAGTAGGCCACACACACACACACACACACACACACACACACACACACACACACACACACACACACACACACACACACACACACACACACACACACACACACACACACACACACACACACACACTACGGAAGAACACAATGAATGAATGTCCATTACTCTCGCCACCAAAAATTTACAGATCGGCTCATGGAAACATTGACAGTCCTTATTAAGTACCGAGTGGTGTCCACTTAACCAGAGCTTTACTGTTCTGCTTCGTATTAACCGGAATCCTAGAAGCGCTATCCACTCGCTGAGCAACGTTCCACTCTTGCTAAACAGAAAATCTTGCTACACAAAACTTAAACATGCCTGCAGAAAAAGGCAACAGCGAACTGTAGGAGCACATCCGATGGACAATCTCGCGACGGTGACCCCACGCAGTCCTTCAGAGCATGAACACGCCGTCAACACAGTTCAGGACACCGCCACGACAGGGGTTCGACGCGTTCACTAGTGTGAAGAAGCTTGTTGTATAGAGCACGCGGCAGGATCACCGGGCTGAAGGTAGTTGCTCGTGAGGCAAGGCCAGGAATGTTCTTGTAAATAAGAGTGCTGGGACGTTTCTCTTGCGCCACAAGCGACAGCAAACACTGGGAACCTGAAATGACACAAGCGCTGTTGGTCATTCGAAAACACGCAGGCGCAGTACTGTCGTGTATACGCGATATTTACCAGAATTAAGTGTAAGGGCGCCAGGCTAAGTCCAGTCTGCCAGCAGGACGACGTCGGCGAGAGAACGTATAGAAGGAATAGTAGTCGCTCATGGAACGGCTGATGCTGGTGCCCGAAGTAATCTCTTCTGGAGCGCAGAACGGAGAGCCGATGTGCAGGAGCGTGCTAGGTGTCCACCGCAGTCAAAAACAGGAGTGCAGAACCTGTAACGGCACAATGTTTATTTTTTAAACACTGGAGGACACCGTCGTAATACGAGTCCCGTGTGAACGGCACTTACCAGTAGTAGTGCAGGGCGAGGAGACAAGTACAGTCTATCAGCAGGACGTCACTGGCGAGAGAATGTAGAAGCAATAGCAGTCGCTCCTGGAACAAGTGATGCTCGTGCCCGAAGTAATCTTTTGGAGCGCAGATCGTAGAGCCGTGCAACAGCGCGTTGGGTACGCTTGTGGACCACAATTGAGAACAGGAGGGCAGAACCTGTAACGACACAGTGCTTATTTGTTAAACACTGGAGGACACCGTCGTAATACGAGTCCCGTGTAAAGGACACTTACCAGTAGTAGTGCAGGGCGAGGAGACAAGTACAGTCTATCAGCAGGACGTCACTGGCGAGAGAATGTAGAAGCAATAGCAGTCGCTCCTGGAACAGGTGATGCCCGTGCCCGAAGTAATCTTTTGGAGCACAGATCGTAGAGTCGTGCAACAGCGCCTTGGGTACGCTTGTGGACCACAATTGAGAACAGGAGTGCAGAACCTGTAACGACACAGTGCTTATTTGTTAAACACTGGAGGACAGTCGTAATACGAGTCCCGTGTAAAGGACACTTACCAGTAGTAGTGCAGGGCGAGGAGACAAGTACAGTCTATCAGCAGGACTTCACTGGCGAGAGAATGTAGAAGCAATAGCAGTCGCTCCTGGAACAGGTGATGCCCGTGCCCGAAGTAATCTTTTGGAGCACAGATCGTAGAGTCGTGCAACAGCGCCTTGGGTACGCTTGTGGACCACAATTGAGAACAGGAGTGCAGAACCTGTAACGACACAGTGCTTATTTGTTAAACACTGGAGGACAGTCGTAATACGAGTCCCGTGTAAAGGACACTTACCAGTAGTAGTGCAGGGCGAGGAGACAAGTACAGTCTATCAGCAGGACTTCACTGGCGAGAGAATGTAGAAGCAATAGCAGTCGCTCCTGGAACAGGTGATGCTCGTGCCCGAAGTAATCTCTTGGAATGCAGACCGTAGAGTCGTGCAACAGCGCTTTGGGTACGCTTGTGGACCACAATTGAGAACAGGAGTGACGAACCTGTAACGACACAGTGCTTATTTGTTAAACACTGGAGGACAGTCGTAATACGAGTCCCGTGTAAAGGACACTTACCAGTAGTAGTGCAGGGCGAGGAGACAAGTACAGTCTATCAGCAGGACGTCACTGGCGAGAGAATGTAGAAGCAATAGCAGTCGCTCCTGGAACAGGTGATGCTCGTGCCCGAAGTAATCTTTTGGAGCGCAGATCGTAGAGTCGTGCAACAGCGCGTTGGGTACGCTTGTGGACCACAATTGAGAACAGGAGTGCAGAACCTGCAACGACACAGTGCTTATTTGTTAAACACTGGAGGACAGTCGTAATACGAGTCCCGTGTAAACTACACTTACCAGTAGTAGTGCAGGGCGAGGAGACAAGTACAGTCTATCAGCAGGACTTCACTGGCGAGAGAATGTAGAAGCAATAGCAGTCGCTCCTGGAACAGGTGATGCTCGTGCCCGAAGTAATCTTTTGGAACGCAGACCGTAGAGTCGTGCAACAGCGCTTTGGGTACGCTTGTGGACCACAATTGAGAACAGGAGTGACGAACGTGTAACGACACAGTGCTTATTTGTTAAACACTGGAGGACACCGTCGTAATACGAGTCCCGTGTAAAGGACACTTACCAGTAGTAGTGCAGGGCGAGGAGACAAGTACAGTCTATCAGCAGGACGTCACTGGCGAGAGAATGTAGAAGCAATAGCAGTCGCTCCTGGAACAGGTGATGCTCGTGCCCGAAGTAATCTTTTGGAGCGCAGACCGTAGAGTCGTGGAACAGCGCTTTGGGTACGCTTGTGGACCACAATTGAGAACAGGAGTGACGAACCTGTAACGACACAGTGCTTATTTGTTAAACACTGGAGGACAGTCGTAATACGAGTCCCGTGTAAACTACACTTACCAGTAGTAGTGCAGGGCGAGGAGACAAGTACAGTCTATCAGCAGGACTTCACTGGCGAGAGAATGTGGAAGCAATAGCAGTCGCTCCTGGAACAGGTGATGCTCGTGCCCGAAGTAATCTTTTGGAGCGCAGACCGTAGAGTCGTGCAACAGCGCTTTGGGTACGCTTGTGGACCACAATTGAGAACAGGAGTGACGAACCTGTAACGACACAGTGCTTATTTGTTAAACACTGGAGGACACCGTCGTAATACGAGTCTCGTGTAAAGGACGCTTACCAGTAGTAGTGCAGGGCGAGGAGACAAGTCCAGTGAAAAGACGAAAGAAAGATACCATGGAAAATAGAAAATACCAGACTGGATTGTGCCCGAACCATGTGGTGTAGAAGTGAACTGCGAAACGCGAGACTCGCCATGGTTCTTGGCGCCGGAGAAACTGACGACTTCCATTTTGAACTTTTTGAAGGCGGAATATACTGGCTTAGCTCCTCAGAAAGAAACGATGCATAAAGTGGACTATGTAGTTACAAGGACTGTTCAGAAGGATGGAGAGAGGAAGTTAACGTGGAAATCAACGAAGTTGCAATCGGAAGAACATCTCGAAGACACCAGACAAATGCAACAGCAGTGAGATAAAAATAGAACTGTTCAATGCGAGATGCTTCACACCCGGAAAGCAGAACGAGCGAGTTCGGAAGAATCTGAACAATAACTACCATATCGTGACATCAAGCAATTCGAGAAGACCGACTAGGAAGAAAATTAAGCGTAGCATTTGACGCCTCGTGGTTAAGATCAGGAATGTTCTGAATGATTATGTTCAGGCAGGAGGAAATTTGAATGCAGATGTACCAGCACTGTTAATGAATTTTCCAAGAAATTCTTGCAATGACAGCAAACGTAATTAAGTTTCCGTTGATGAAGTTATGCTTGGAGCGTAAGAAAACCAGCCAAAATGCGTGTATACATAGAAGCGAAAAAAAGAAACATTCTCCGAGCTGCAATGAATCTTAGGAAATGGAGATCGAACAGTGAAGAAACGAGAATTTAAATTCGCATCAAGGTGCCATTGTTACTAAATCAAGCCAGACCAGTATTCTAGGAATGAACTGGGACACGGCCGACGGTATTCTGCTTTCCCATGGATATGAAGACGCGAGTGAAATGCTCACGAAGCGATGAGTATTTCAAGCCAGGGCAAAAATATTTGGTCGGCTGGAATTTCTAACTTCCTGCACTGCAACAGCTAATATCGGTATTCAATGACGGCAGAAAAACCGGAATCTTGGCATAACCCTCTCCCAGACGAAAATAAATGATCTATGGAGAAATATACCGAGGAAGATAAAGGACTAAATGCCTCAAAGCGCATCGGCAACAAGAAACTGAACGTAAGCACCGACACTTTCTTGGGATGCAAGCCCGGCGGTGTATTCAAGTGCAGCGTTCATGGTACTACTATATCAGAGCAGAGACAGTGCTGGTCCTGGCAAAGAACAGAAGCTCCAATGAACACCGTCGTCAGTCTCGCAAATCAGAACTTGCGAGCAACAATAAAATATTGGACCACTTGTACAATTGTGCTGCATTGGAGAAAGGAAATGTATGAAGTAACCGTTGAACACAGACTACAAAAAAAAAGGATTACTTAGTAGGAGGACAATGGGGATACATCAATAATACTGAAAAATCGAGCAGATGTAACCAGGAGTCACTGTAGAAAAGATGTCGTAGTGAACAATTTTGTGGTAGGGATCCCAGTTGCTACAGACCAAATAGCTGTTACAATATGCCGGTTAATAATGAAAGGAAAGGAGATGATTCTCGTGTCAGACATACGCCGAAAATGATCTCAAGACGAGGCATTGAAGTTGACAGGTTCGGCAGTTACTTGAATATTTCGAGAGCAAATGCGTGAATGTTTCGTTCCGTGAATATTTGAGGACAAGTTCAACGGTCCGTTAAAAGCAGAAGAAATAAATACCGCCGAAACCTGCCTCGTTTGGCTAGAACAAAGTGTATAATGCAAAATTGCAGAAATTCAGCAAGCAAGCGAATGTGCAGACAATAGGGGAATACCAGATATTTTAAGATAAAAGACCCAATGAGACTTCAAGGGCGCCTTCGGTAGGGCCCGTATCACAAGAGGAGCAACACCCAATCACATGTAAATGTGAAGAAATCTGGACTATTAGTGCGACGCCTATATGGACAAACTTCACGGTGGAGTACACGGTACAATGGCGCGGGTAATAACAAGGTTTCACGTAATCGGAGGACAAAAATAAGTGAAAGAAGTAATACGACAGTGCTTTGTGTGGCGAAGATACAATTGCACATCCTTGTAAGAGGAAGTACCTCTTCTTGAGGATAGAGTAACGAAGACCACATTGTTTGAAATGGCTCGTATACGTGTCAACGATGCGCTGGGAGCAGCTACAAAGAAAGAAGGAGACTTAGCCAAAACGTGTAGCAACTTTCACATGTGCCGTGGCAAGAGGTGTGCACTGCGAAACTGTTGGAGACGCTTCACATCAGTTTTCTACACTATTTTCGGCGTTTCTCAGGTCGAACATAAATGTGATCAGCAACAACGCAAGACTTTCAGGAGAACTAATAAGGGATTGAGTGCGGTCACAGCAACATTGTCGATAAACAAATGAACAATTCATGACCTATTACCCAGTGGAAATTTCCTCCGCAAAACACCGTGTGGGGGCGGTTTCTATGAAAGGCTCATTCGTAGTTTTCAAGTCTACTGCGGAAAACATTGAAGAATAGGGCGGCAACCTTCGACAAAAGTGAAGACTACCTAGAGTTACAAAAGCATTGTGAAAAATGTGGCACTCCCAGTAAACGAAATAAATTACTGGTGAGGAAATGAACTCAGCTAAGAAATATAACCAGGAACGGAAGAAATTGAACGTCGTCTTACTCGGAGAGCGACAAACGAAATCCTTTTGGAAACTGGCGAAGGAAGTCTTCCGAAGCATAAACTTAACCTCGAAGGTCTGCATAGTAAATACATTCGACAGCAAATTTCATCGGAAGCCCACAAAGTTTGTACTTGCGGAACCGGCAAGTGTAGCAACATGATTAAGGAAAGGAGTACAGAGAACGCGAACCATAGCCGTCAGAGAAAAACACGGCTTCATTCAAAAGCAGACGTCCGGAACCTTAAATGCCACAGGGCTTATACGCCACACGAGAAAACATCCGTAGTACCATTGGAGTGCAAACATGGTACTTGTCAGAAGTAGTGCAGGGAGTTGAACGAATCTCCGTCTCCCAGCTGAAAGCCACCGGCGAGAAAAATTCAGACCTAACACGGCCGGAGACTAGATGTGCAGAAGCACCCGCTGGATATGCTTGTGAATAGCCGCAATGGAAAGCAGACGGTAGGAACCTGAAATCAGGCAGGGCTTGTTAAACATTGAAGAACAAAGCTATACTAGTATTTTAGTAGCCATGATACTTGCCAGGAGTAGGGCCGGGCGAGGAACAAAGTCTAGTTCCCCAGCAGCACTTCACCGCCGAGGGAATGCGAATAGTTAAGACGGTCGGTGACTGCACGAGTGGTGATCAAGGTCATCAACTGCGACGCAAGGAGGAAAGTAAACAACCAGAAAAGAACAGCTGGAACCGCAAAGAAATGGACCACTTACCGTAGCTGCTGCACGGCGGAGCTGCGCTCCCGACCGTAGGCGACGTAAGGTCGCCTAAATAGCTAAAAGCTGGCGAGGCAATTTCAGAATGGCGTTTGCTTCCGTGATGCCACATTTCGCTCGATAGCACTGACGCGCCCGGGCTACCTTGTCACGAAATAGTGGGGTCGGGTCGCAAGGCCATTCGGAAGGGTCCATGTCCCTGACGCAGTCGTAAGAGGACGGCTATCAGCTGTAGCCTGCGCAGTGGAAGCTAAGCCTGTGTGTCAGCTAAACCTGAAGCTATATATACACCGCCACCCCGCAACACGTGGCCCGTCCTCTTCGATTCCGGCACGGAGAAGACCCGTGTGGCCGCAAGCCATGCCCACGAAACCTCGGGCTTACAGCTAAGCAATTTTGTAGTGTAGCTATGCACCCTAGTGAGCGCTAGCTAGTGCAACTGAACAAACAGTTAACTTGTCTAAGGCGTGCGCCACCCTCGCCAGCTAGACCATCTAGAAAAAACGCACAAAGTGCACCTGGTGAGCGTTTAGGACGCTCGATGCGAAGCTCGTAGAGACGACGCTCGCCATGACGAGGGGTTCCCCCGCAGGTCCTGGGGTTAGTGGCCACGCTGAGACTTGGTCATGTCCAGTTGCCGGCCGATGTGCAAACGTGCACAGCCATGGACGGATTGTTGCTCAAAAGTATCTGATCTGGAACGTGGGTAAAAAAAAAATACAATTTTGAGCAGAAACCAGTGCTGCCAAATTGTCACGTGTACTTTTGCCACATATGTGGGCGAAAATTTTCCAATCGCCAAGACCATATTTGTTCAGAAAAGCATCTATACGCTGTGAGGAAGTCGCTTGCTGAGAATCTGAGGCCAAATTCCCTGCAGCTGACTTAACTAAAACCCATTCGACAAAGAAACTCTAAACAAGCAGGATGGAGTCCAAGATGTGTGCGCTTAAGTAGCCGGCAGTTGAAAAAAAAAAGTTTCGTAACCAGGTACAGTGCCCTGATAAAATTCCGTTCAAACCTCGGACATCGAGTGCTAGTGTCAGTTATTCACACGTTCAAGCAATATATAATAGCAATCAAGAAAGCTATCTAAATAAGAAGCTACACTTCCGCCTCTTCATCGGCTTGTTTCAAGCGCCATACTTAGCCTAGAAAAAAAAAATTGACGATGTTCAGTTTGTTATACATGGCCACGTTTTGTCTGAACACATGGCCCGAAACGTATGAAGCTGGTAGTCATCACCCCGCAGTAGAGAGATTCAGCGCTTTAACAAACGATCTAACTAGCTTTGCTGAAACTGCTTTCAAAATTAAGTCTTACTCGCACTGGAGACTCCAAAAAAGTGGCCGAGATCGCTGACATGAGCCTATTGTAATGCGTCATTGCAACTTGAAGTCAGCTGCAGAAAGCGTAGCCGAAGCTGGCCACACGCAAGATGACCTTTAGAAATCTCGCAAATAGCGTCCGTGTGATAATTCAGGCATGTCGCATTGACTTCAGTTGTCTGCTACTACTTCCCATGTCTGTACACTGCAGCACAAATTCGAAAAAGCACGTTTGACGTCATAAAATAGAACACGTTTTCACTGCCAGAATGATATTTCCCCCGAGAGCTCGGACATATTGTCCACAATATGTAAAATTTCTCACCTTTTGACAAGACTGCCTCGGACGTCCTCCTCGCTCACCGCCATCGAAAACGGTCATCTGCAAAACGAAATCAACAGCGGGCTTATTGTCGACCACTGGAGGACAGCCGTAGTACGAGACGTCAG
Organism: Dermacentor andersoni; assembly: GCF_023375885.2. Lineage (NCBI taxonomy): Eukaryota > Metazoa > Arthropoda > Arachnida > Ixodida > Ixodidae > Dermacentor > Dermacentor andersoni. The sequence continues at coordinate 25,887,382 of NC_092819.1, forward strand.
TACGCGATACTCACCAGTACAGTGGTGGGCGAGGAGCAAGGTTCGGACTGCCAGCAGGACGCCATGGGTGAGGGAATGTAATTTGACAAACACGGTCGGCCAGAGTACGAGCGGTGCTCTAGGCCATCTCCCGATGTGGGGTCGTTGGGAGGATGGCAAACGGGGAACAGTACATTGGATAACCTGACTCATGGGCCTCAATCGAACGCAGACGTCAGGATCCTGAAAAGATAGTATCCGTACTGAGCATTTCCACTAGAACATATCAAAGAGTTTTGCACGAAAAGAAATATTTCTCGGTTTCTTGAAAAAACATGAAAATGATTTCGCAACACCAGTGGAGTTTCGAACAGGACAAGTTCTTTGAGCTACCAATGTTGCAAACAAAGGAAGCAATAATAAAATATGAAACTGTAGTTGAATGTAGTATGAATATATATGTACCTATGGGCCTTTGATGAAGTCAAATACTAAGTACTCTTCAGGATTTAAAATTAAGATTAAATTATGGGGTTTTACGTGCCAAAACTACTTTCCTATTATGAGGCGCGCTGTAGTGGAGAACTCCGGAGATTTCGACCACCTGGGGTTCTTTAACGTGCACCTAAATCTAAGTACACGGGTGCTTTCGCATTTCGCCCCCAATGAAATGTGGCCGCCGCGGCCGGGATTCAATCCCGTGACCTCGTGCTCAGCAATCCAACACCATAGCCACTGAGCAACCACGGCGGGTACCCTTCAGGATTTTATAGAATTAGTGGGTGGGGACATTAAATCAATGAAAATCTATCCAAAATTGTACCAATGTGTTTCACGGGTGCATCAATCTCCAAGCCAATCTCAATGACTAAAGGTAACAAAGGCATTTTAAGGCCACTTTCATTTTTGCTTTATAGGTAAACAATATCGCTACCATTCCAACAATAGAAAAAAATATTTTGTACGCGGATTACATGATTTGTTTCATGTAGTGCTGACAACGAATACAATCAAACAGGTGGTTAAGGGAGTGGCCAAATTTGCCAGATGTGAACGAGTTTCAATTGAAGCACATAAAGCAAAGCGAAGCGAGTATTTAAGGTTTCGAATCACGGGAGTAAACCCTTTAGGTCTATGGGCATTTATCATATAGAGCGGACAAACGGCATATTATTGGATGCTTTTCACGACTACCTTGGAATGGCCATGTTGACAATTTAAACATGAAGCCATCTGGTAGAATAGGTGCTTTAGGAAGGGTGACACCAAATGCCACTTAGATGCAGGTCAATCACAGATTGAGTATTTATTGGCATGTGGGGCACGAGTTCTAGTACTAAAATAAAAGGCAAACGACGAAATAAAGCATTTCCTTTCGCTTCAATGTTGCCGAGGAACAGACTACTAAGGATTCCCGAGATCGTTACAAATTGCTATTCGCAGTCCAACCACACGCGCATACTGGCGACATTAATACTGAGGCTAAGAGATTTACAAAACCTGAAAAACCGAGGACAAATTACGGCAGACAGCCTTGACCTCTTGAACACCGCTGTCGTGAATGGTTCTAATATTGAAACTGAAATTCAGCAAGCAAAGTCGTAGAGACATTTCGGCAAGCTACCAATCCATATTGTTTCCCCTAGGCTTAGGTAGTACAAAGTTTGTGCTTTTTAGATGCCAGGTTTTTTTCCTGGGCTATCCAAGTTCACCCAACAAACGGCTAGGAGGGTTTTCTTCGCCCAAAAGAAACGTATGTTTTGTATTGCGTTAACATTGTAAGAGACTTGTTCTTTCACGTTTACTCGCCAACAATGTGCACTTTGTACTCCTTTTTGCTAATTCCCTGAATCCTCCACTCACGCAATACTCCTTCGGGAGCCTGTGAGGTCATTGAATAAATAAATAAGTAATTGCCGACAGAACGTTAAGCTTTGCTTACTAATGTGATGTGTTGAATTATAATTACCACATAGTAAATGCATTACATGCTTGCTTATGAACTGGTAGTCTAGATAAGAATTTTGAGAAAGTGCAGAAAAATTTACGTCTGATTTTTATTTTTGTGACAATGATATGTTACCGCTGTTGCTCGAGTGCAAAATATTGAGGACAGGGACGTAGTCAGGTAGCGACAAGCACTTGTATTCCCTGGTTTTCCTCGTATTCTATTTACTTTGTCGTACTTGTCCAAGCGATAAGACGAATTTGAGTAACGAAAGGTAAGGCGAATGGAAAACGAGCTGAAGCATTAAGGCTTATTTTTCGACCACTCGAGGACACAGCCGTAGTACGAGTGGTATGTACGTGGTACTTGCCCGTAGCAAAGAAGGGCGATGAGCAATCTCGTCTGCCAGCGAGACCGCACCGGCGAAGGGGAACGGTCGGTCACGGTAGGAGCGGTGCTCTAGGCCATATCCTAATGGGGACGTTGGGAGGATGGCAAACGTGGAGCAGCGCGCTGGATATCCACCTTACACGTGGGCTGCAATCGAAAGCAGAAATCAAGATTCTGGAACAATAAGATGCAGTAAGGTGAAGTGCTGGGGGAAGTTGGTACATACCGAAGGAGCAATTAAACCAGTTAACCAGGCGCATACACAGCAAGGAAGAGCATAGGACGATGCTCGTTTTACTATCAAGCGACTCAACCAGCATCGTCCTGTGCACTTATTCGCAGTGTGTATGCATCTTGATCGCTGGTTTAGTTGCTTGTTCAGTAAGGCATGAGCATGGCAGTGCTACCAGCATTCCCCTCTTAATTAACCAATTGACCAGTTCTACGGTCTGCAGCGAATGTTCGCGCCGGATCTGCCGGCGCACGTGGAACAAGCGGTGCGGTTCGATGCGACTTCGTCTGCGCAGGAGCACATCGCCAGATGCTGCTCCCTGCCACACCCTTCGTCGGGTTAAGTGGTACGACTCTAAACGGCTACCCGTGTGGACCGCTCTGCACATATTGACACAGCGCAACCATACCTCCAAACTTGATAACGCCGCACCGTCAACGCCGTCGTGACCGGGCATGGCAGCGCTACCTGCACTTGGGTCTCAAATTAACCCCCTCACCTACATTGTGCAGGTGGGTAAACGTGGTACGTGTGTAAGCGCGAAGAATGCCTTTAGCGCTGGCCTTCCCACGACCATTTTTTGTGATCGACACGGTTGTGTACTTCAGCTTGCTTCTTATGCTAGGGTACATGGAAACCAGGCTAGACCTTAAGCAGATCGCTAAGGATCTTGAAACTGCTGTCGATATTGAAGACATTAAGGAAAAGAGACTGCTTGAAGAATAGAAACTCGTTAACGATGTTGCAAAAGAATTTAATGCTTGCGAAATCTAGGTTATTAGTATGAATGGAATGATTTAAACAAAATGGACCATCTAGAAAATGTTGGTAGGTTGTCAAGTTATACCGTTTATGGTATATGGCGAAGGAGTACGCAAGTAGAAGATACCGTTGCCAAGGGGTTTATTGAGAGCGGGAAGCCACGTTACGTGGAATCGTGCGCAGAGCAGCCGAGCATTCCCGACAGACGCAAGCGCGAGTTGCAGCACCGAACCTTCCATAATGTCAGCAGCAAAGAGGTAGGAGTGACACGAGCTCTCTTCGGCAGTACACAATCGGGACGTGCTCGGTCAGGAAGCGGTCACTATTGAATGCATCTATCGTTAATGCAAGGCAAGACGCAAGACAAGACGAAAGGCAAAGGAAGCCGTGTTATACGTAAGCTCCCGCATTCTCGACGAATGGTACTTCAATGAGGTTACGAATTGAATAGTACGGATATGGTTTATCGAGGAAGACGGAACGAAAAGCATGAAAACATAGAAAGAGACTTGGCACGGGACTAATTCCTAAGAGACATGAGAAAGTGTCGCTCGTGTTCGACAAGCTATGCAACAGCTATCGGTCATACGCGTCTGGTGCGACCGTTACAACAAAGTACCACTGCGGACAAATGCGGAGTCATCGAACATGTTGGAATTTCTGTGAAACGAAGCTTTCTTGAAGCTGTTCATACCGGCGTGTTTGACGAAAACAAAACAGGCGCGTGCACGTTCTCTTGCGTAATTAACCACGCTACACTATGCGACATCTTAAGCAGGCTTGTATTTGTTCGTGTCTTATTTTAATCATACCGGCTGCTTCCTCGGCAATGACCCATTCTGTGCTGTGCCATTGCACCATCCACTTCTTGGCCGATCCCCCGCTGGGGCTATGTGCCACAGTATGGAAATCTATTGTAAAATATCATCGAAGCACTCGAACACTATGAGCAAGAGAACGGCTCCTGATCACGATCACGTGCTACTTTAATAAACCGTTCATATTCGAAGCAATCACCGGTCTATCGTTTTTAACAATGGCGCCGCGAACCAGCATACTACCTCCCCGCCTATAAGGAAGGTCAACCAGCAAAGAAGCCGTAAAGGAAACTGGTGGAGCAGCGGATCGGGCAACGAGACCGAAGAGAACCATAAACATCGGAACAGCTCACTGACAAGCAAGACGCCATTGTTACTCTACTAGAAATGAGCGAAGGATATAGTAACGAAGAAAAGGAAAGCGCTTCGCCCCCACATCACGAAGCTTATCAACGCAATTAACAGACCAAAGTTGGACAGAACGCAAGAGAGTAAGCGAAAGCCTGAACAGCGCCAACGAACAAATGGAGGGATTTGTAGCAGAAAATACTGCCGCAGCAGTATTTGAATGATAGAATACGACATGAAAATAACGACGATCTTGCCTACAATAGAGTTCATAATTCGAGAGGCCATACAGGTAGACTAACAATAGAACAACGCCGGCGACTTCACTAAGTACAGAAGAAGACGCAAGGGAAATACGTAAACTACCTAATCTGGAAATGACAAAGTTTGGCGGAAGAGCTCTAGAGTGGGATCGCTTCTGGGCTCAGTACGTGTGAGCCGTTCACCTCAGATCCAACATGAGCAAGTGACAAGTTTATTAGCATCTAACCGGAAAGGCAGGGTATGCTGTATAAGGACTTCAGTGCTTTATCTGCTTATGAAAATTGTGATGAAGCGATAATATGAACTGAACGATCAGTAGGGCTGTGCATGAGCGTGCTTTTGAGCCCAGAGAAAGTGAGGTCGGTGCAAGAAACTTATTAACTACGCAAGATAGTGCACGGAGCGCAGTTGTACCGATTGTCGGTCTGCACCTTCAGTGATTCGAGTGCCAGTTTCGCGTCGGTGTTGACAGCGTTGAAGATAGCAATTCCACCGGAGTTATTGGTGCAGTTCAAGTGAAAAGAAGCAATGAAAAACAGCTCAGCCATGAAAGCTAGCGCGCAAATCAACATGAAAACAATGCGAGGAAAAGCTGGACTAAAGACAGGCGTTAAGTCATTTCATCGATAGCAAATATCTTTTCAGGAAGACAGTGTGAACAGGATAGTTGCGAAGCCAAGGAATAGCAGACAGCTTCGGAATTGCAGCTTTTATAGCTCAGAAACAGAAGCTGCCTGTTGTGCAAGCAGAACAACCACGCAACTGAGGACTGTCGCCGGAACATTCCAATGACGAAAAAAAAAAAAAAAGCCATTCTCACTGAGAATAGTGTTTCAGATGCACCCGGCCAGAACACTGCACTTATTTGTAGAGCAAGAGGGTAATGTAAGCAGTGCAAAGGACATGCTAGATCAGTAGACATAACGGTGCGGCAAGGTAGAGCAGGTCACAACACAGCAAGCGGAAGCGACGACGGCTACTATACACACAACTTTTGGAGAGTTCTAGCTTGGATAGGGGGAGAATAAGGGTGGCAGACAGTGCCGATTGCTATTAGACAGCGAAAGCCAGAGGACATTTATTGCAGCTGGATTAGTAGAAGAAATAGGAGCGAAGATATGACAGGAAAGGCTGACGACTGGTTCATTCGAAGGAGACGAAAAATTCAAATTAACATTGTCCAATTTACTGTAGCAACGGGAGGAGACAAATCAGCCGTGGTAATAGAACATTACAAGCCGACGTAATGTATGTTGTCTACCTGCTACAAATCAGAATTTCAACGAGAGAAATGCAACTAAAGCTGCAAGTGGCGGATGACAGAACCGAGACGACTGCAACAGAAGCCATAGGACTGCTGAAGTGCTCAATTATTGGGAGTTCACTGGTAGAACGTAAAATATCGAAAGCAGATTGATGGCAGTAGAGACAATACGGGGTTGAATACGACAAGGTTCCCCTGAAAGGGCCCCAAAACAATTTAACCAAGCATAATATCAATCGTACATGGTTCTGAAGGTTGAAGCTGCGTAAACAATTTATGAAGAGCTACAAAGGTTTTGGAGCATTGAATCAACGGGGATCCCCAGACAAAGTGAATACTAAGGAAGCCGAAATTCAATCACAGAGCAAAAGAAAGAACCATTTCAACCAAACAATCAAACCATTTGAAACAAGTGGCCGAGTGATTTGGAGATGCAAGAAACTGTACAGAAAGATTGACGTGGATGATTTATTCCTAGGGTAAGCAACTTTTTAAGGTGCGGTCAAGTTGTACCAAAAGGCAAAACAACTGATTAAAGAGGTGGCGATCAATTTGAGAAAATAGACATACAGTGAAGAGAGCCTAAATAAAATATATAAAACGAAAGGGACGACGATCACATAGGGATTCGATCGAAAGGATACACTATGCTTCTTGCCATTTCATGGAAGTACTCAAAAGACGTGCTAGCCTTTCCTGCGGACAAGTATGCATCCTTACCAGCAACAATGTACTTAACCATAAGGACAATGCTGCACAAGCAGCAGGAAGGATTGGTGCGCTTGGTTTGCCATCACCTTTTACGATACGCGCAGAGACAAGCTTTTAAAAATTAGAGAATGGACGACGCGTGAGATGAGCCACTCCTTAAAGAAGAATGCGACAAGTGTAGGGACCTGATGTCTGAAACGAAGGAGCTGCTAGTTCTAGTTAAATACTACGCAAGCAAGGATCAATTAGAGCACGCATACAAGCTGCATGTCGACGCGAGTCCAACAGCATGTCCACACTTGGCGGTCGTGCAAACCGATGGAACAAAGTCAAGCCTACCGACAGCGAGAAGCGACGTAGCTCCAATCAAAGAGCCAAGTTTAGCAAGACTTGAGCTAATGGCAGCAGTGACAGCATCAAGACTAGGCGTCTACATCAAAAGTCACTTCACCGCAAGAATTCAAGAAGCAACATGCTTGACCTACTCAATGATTGTACTTCATTGTTCCAGAGGGACAAGCAAAGGGGATAAATCAGTTAACAGAGTCGTCGACGTAAGAGCACAAACGAGCGAGTCATTCATTCATTCAAGGCGAAGACACTCTGGCCGATCTACACCCACGTGGTACAAGAGCATGACCGACTAAAAAATATGGTGGCATGGACCCGACTGAGTTACACCCGTGTAGCCGGAAAGAGCAAGCTTGATTCACACGAATGTACAGATGGACGATCAACACGAACCGCATTGTTACAACTTTTCAAATAAGTCACATGGGCGGCATCTAAGAGTTAACAGCATGGGTATTCAGGTTCATAGACAACGCAACATCACAAAGACCGTTTACAGGAAGAAATATAATTGCAGAGACATACTGGATCCGACAAAAGTACTCAGGCAACCAAGTGGCAATGCTGAGTCAAGCGCTAAATCGTTGAAAATAAATGGACAAGTCTATTGTTACAACAAAGGACTGGCAAGACAAAAAGGACGTTTGCACTACAGCCATGAATCAATGCTGGCACGTCATCGTATTTGCGAAGGACGGGTATTTCACGGAACCGCCAATACGTCACGTTCATCAAATATTGCACGGCGGAGTTCAAGCAACGCTAGCGCAACTGCAGGCTAAGTTCTGAATATTGCAAGGTCGCCAAGCTGTAAAAAGTTTAAATAAATGCATAGTTTTCAAGAGGCGTAACACAAGACCGGCCACTTAAATTCTGCCTCCCCTCCCGGCGGACACAGTCAACGAATCGAGGCCATTGCAAATCACAGGAACCGACTTCACCGGAACACTTTATGCGGAAAACAAAGACATTGTAAAACATAACGTAGTAATTTTCACCTGCGCAGTAACGAGAGGAGTGCACTTTGCGATGACCCACGACATGTCGATATTTAGTTTTTTTTTACATGCTTTTCGGCAATTCACCGCACAACGGGCTATACCTGCCGTAATCTGCTCGTAGAACGCGAGTACCTTTACGAAGGCCAAGAAGGAAATGCTTGAAGCTGTTGGGCACGGACGGGTGAAGGATTACTGCAGTACACACCGATGGAAAACAATAGCCGAGTGCGCCCCGTGGAGGTGCGGGGGGGGGGGGGGGGGAAGAATTTTTCGAGCGCCTCATACAAAGCCTGAAGACATCGATGCGAAAAATAATCTCAAGACGTACAACTACAGTGGAGAAGTTACGCACAATTGCAGTAGAAGTTGAAGGAGCGCTTAACAATTGACCGTTAAAATACGTGCATGGCGAACCTAATGAGCCCATGCCACTACTGATACCGGCAAACATAGGCGGACGCCAACAGCTTCAAAGTGGACATACAAGGCTATACAACGGAGACGTTGAAGCATGGCGAAGCAGATGCGAACTCGTGAAAGCTTGGTGGATGAGATGGCATCGCGAATATCTCAAGTAAATAGGTGCTAGTTAAGCGAAACCATTGTCCAAAGGCGATGCGGTGTGGAGACCGGGTCGAAGAACATCTTGGAAAATGTGCGAAATTGAAAGAAGTTACCCTGGACGCGACGAAATAAGGGCTTGTGTAATTCAGAAAGGCAACAAATAATGCCTCGGAACATCTGCGAACATCTTTGAAGGGTGCCTCAAAAATGCCGCCAGAGCCCATGTCAGTGCAGGTTGGAAGGCGGGAGCCTGTAAAATATCTTCACCAAGGTACTCGAAGACTAACACGAGAAAGGCTCCTTGCCGCGAGCTACTTCAATAAACCATTCACGTTCAAAGCAGTCACCCGTCTCGATCGTTCTAATATGCATCATCAACACGTCGCGGTGATCCGAGAGCTAGCTACGGTGCGCGCAGTATGGAATCTCCCGCTTCTTGGCCCGATACCTGGCTCTGGGAAAGTGCCACACATATTGGTTTGGCGCGTAAAGTCGCCTAATTTATTTAAAGTTTACCACTTCTGCCACTCGCCTTGTGAGGCAATGATAGTGCCGACTTTTCTCCCCGGCTATGAACAATGGTGCGCACGCAAATCCCGCATCGCTATCCGTCCTGTGCACTACGTAGACAAACAAGTCGATTACGCAAGGCAACATATCACAGGAACTCTGCGCTAGAGTAAGTACATGCGACGTAAAAAGAAAAAAAAAAGACCACCGCCAATTGCCGTCAAGCAACGCAAACTGTAAAGAAATCTTCGCTTATACCAATTGCAACAACGCGTGGGAGCAGAGTAATTTTTTTATGCCCTATGGCGTTCAGTATCACCGAGCACCTGGCAAAGTGGCCACACGTTGGCGCTCCTAGGGCGTTTGTGCCTGCAGTAGCACCACATGCTTTGCTCCGATTCAAGAGCGGCAGTATTGGGAACAGTAAGAACAGTATTAATAACAAGGAATAAAAATTAATTATACTAAAAACAAACACCAATAATAAAAATGAGCACCAATAATAAAAATGAGCACCAATAATAAAAATGAGCACCAATAATAAAAATGAACACCAATAATAAAAATGAACACCAATAATAAAAATGAACACCAATAATAAAAATGAACACCAATAATAAAAATGAACACCAATAATAAAAATGAACACCAATAATAAAAATGAACACCAATAATAAAAATGAACACCAATAATAAAAATGAACACCAATAATAAAAATGAACACCAATAATAAAAATGAACACCAATAATAAAAATGAACACCAATAATAAAAATGAACACCAATAATAAAAATGAACACCAATAATAAAAATGAACACCAATAATAAAAATGAACACCAATAATAAAAATGAACACTAATAATAAAAATGAACACTAATAATAAAAATGAACAATAGGACACAGCGATAGTGCTAATCGTGTTTAAGCGATATTTACCAGCAGTAGCAAACGAAGTCCCCCGTAGCAGAAGGACGCCATGGACGTGGAAATGCAAAGGAGCCAACGCGGTCAGCCACGGTAAGAGGTGCTCAAGGCCATCTCCGGTGGGGGACGTTGGGAGGATGGCAAACGTGGAGCAGCACACTGGATATCCTTCATACTCGTGGTCCGCAATCTCGAAAGCGGACCTCGGGATCCTGAAACGACAACAAGATTTTTTTTTTTTTTTAAGCACTCGAGAACACAGATGTACTACTATTCATCTGTACGTGGTACTTACCCGGTGCAGGGCCACAAGGCCACACCGACGAGTGAACACGGTAGGCCGCGCGCGGTACGAGTGATGCTCTGGAAAATAGCGAGGACAGTAAGCACACACTGAAAAACAAACAGCAAAAACGGCAATGAAACAGGCAGCTTACTGTAGCTGCTGCCCGGCCCAGCTCCGACGAAAACAGCAGGCGACGTCCGGCGTCGAGGTGCTGCGTAGAGCGGGTTAGTGCCTAATAGCTGGCGAGGTAATGTCCGAATGCCGTTTGCTTCCGTCATTCCACATTTCGCTCAATAGCACGCGCACTGACGCGCGCGGGCTATCTACGTCACGAAATAGTGGGGTCGGGTCGCAAGGCCGTTCGGATGGGTCCATGTCCCTGACGCAATCGTAAGAGGACGGCTATCAGCTGTAGCCTGCACAGTGTAAGCTAACCCTGTGTGTCAGCTAAAACCTGAAGCTATACGCCGCCACCCCGCAACACGTGGCCCGTCCTCTTCGATTCCGGCACGGAGAAGACCCGTGTGGCCGCAAGCCATGCCCACGAAACCTCGGGCTTACAGCTAAGCAACACTAACATTACGCAATTTTGTAGTGTAGCTATACAACCCTAGTGAGCGCTAGCTAGTGCAACTGAACAAACAGTTAACTTCTCTAAGGCATGCGCCACCCTCGCCAGCTAGACCATCTAGAAAAAAATGCACGAAGTGCACACACAGGCCTTTTGAGCGTTTAGGACGCTCGATGCGAAGCTCGTAGAGACGACGCTCGCCGTGACGAGGGGTTGCCGTGCAGGTCCTGGGGTTAGTGGCCACGCTCAGAGTTCATCCACAGTTCCATAGTCCCGGCGCCGTCGGGGGGTGGAAACGCGCGCGCACAAACAAAAGAACGAGTACTCGGCAGGAACGACTTGCGGCTTACATACGCTGCGCCGGCTCGACCGGAGTGTCGTCGGCGTATAGTAACGTAGGTATGCCGGCTGGCGGTCACTTACACTCCGGGAGCTCGAAAGCGGGGCCAGGAATTGCCGAGACAGCGGGCGGGTCGGGCTACAAGTCTCTCGAGGCGTGCCTCACGTCTTGCAGGCCCGGGGCATGAAGCCAGTGCTTCCAGAGTCGGCCGAAGGCGGGAACGTGCGCAGCGTGCAACTTCGAAAAGCGCTGCCACTGTTAGCGCGTAATTAAGACCAGCAGGAACTCGAGGTACGGTGAGGCGCAGAAGGCAGCCCAGACGAGGCACGTCGAAGTGGACAGAAAAGGCAAAATGGCGGCCCGAGCCCCCGGATGCTCGATATAAGCCCACGACGACCACAATGCCAAGCTCTTCGGCGCATGCGTTGATACGCCTGGGCAATTTCTTTTCTGCTCTCATTGGTCTAATGTCGAACTACGTCACCGGCTCGCTAGCCGCCGCGCCGCTGTTATCACCGCGATCGGCGCGAGTGGGGATGGTAAAAACAAAGGAATAAAAAGAAGAAAAAAAAGTTGCAGCCTGCGTACAGTTGCCGAACTCGGAATGTTCTAGAAGCTTCCACATGCTTCCACTGTGTTCTTGGACACGGAATGGCGTTAGCGCTGTCGCCGTAGTTTTATCGATATTATAACCCGCCGACGGAACCTTCGCGGTCCGTGGCTCCGTGGCCGCCTTCGCATTCGCGTTGGGCTCCGGCAGCGAGCATGACTTGCAACTCGTGAGCGCGCGTCTCGACCGTTTCTCTTGGAAGAAAAAAAAATGAAATTCTAGGCCTTCAATTGCGTGCCCGAACGACACAATCTTATTATGGGACGCGTTGTAGCAGGCGCACTAACGGGCTAATTTTGACCACCTGGGGTTCTTTCGCACGCATCTAAAACTAAAAGTACACGAGCGTTTTTGCATTTCGGCCGTTATCGAAGTGCGACTGCCGCGGCTGTGATCGAACCCTCAACCAGGAGCTGAGCAGCGGAACCCCACAGCCACTCGACTTGCCCAGCTTGCGCTTTTTCCGGATATTGGTGTCCCAAAACGCTAGCATCCTGTCTTTGTTGGCAACGTAATAGAGAGGCGCAGAACGAAGAGCTCAGTTAATAGAAAGCCGCTCTTCCTCTACTCTGAATGACTCGGCGAAAAGACATCGCGAACGATTTGGGACGAGAAAATCACACGCATGAAGATTTCATAACCGCATGAAATATCATGACAAAATTATTCTATAAAGCACCTAATCACAAATAACACTTTTAAATATATTTCGATTCCTTGTTCGAAACTTCCTTTACCAAAGATTAGTGCATCTGATCCTACCACCTGCTTCCTTCGCGTTGGTATGGTCGATGGTATATAGTGTTAATTTTCTTTACTTCCTAATTGTTTTCATAACTTTATTTAAATATTGTTTTATTTTTGCTTTGCGCGGCGACCTCTCAACAGTGGCCTCATTGAGCTATGGCCTTCTCGTGCTAAGCACGAGTTGTCGCGGTTCGATGTCTGTGGCCAAGGAAGACAGCTGCTTAGCATGGGTGCCAGTTTAGCGCAGGGTAAAACAACCTTTCATTTTGGGTTCAGAACTGTACGCAAATAATGTAGGTAATGAAGTAGCTGCGTGTCTAATCAACGAAACGTTTAAAGCCATGACAATTTCAATGAATACTGCACGATTCACCGCTAAAAAAGAAAAAAAATAATAATTGTCAACGCGGGTATGTTTATTGTTCTTTTTCATAGAGCTCCGAAATGCCATGATACACTTTACATACCAACAAAATAATTATAGGCATGTTCAATTAGCATTGAATATGGCAGAATTGCCAAGAAAGAAATGTCCAATCGTTTTTTTTTATTTTATTTCTTTTTTTTATACAACACTGAGACGCCATGAAACATGTTTACAAGGGCATCCACATCTCAGAGGTATGCGAAGACCGTAAGTTTGAATTCTCGCTTTCCCAAGAAAACACGCCGTGGGAACCGCGTAATATCTGCTTAATCGCGTGTCGCCTCGGATAAGCGTAGCGATAATCTAGACCGCAGACGAAACGATGTAGAAGAGATCGTCTGCTCCGTGTATAATGTCTTCTTCCGCGGTTCACGTTCAGAAGACCAACGCCGTAGTCTCTCGTGTGCCTTTTGCAGGCGGGACAATCAGCTGTTTACCGAAGCTAAGCTCCTGAGAGCCTGGCCTCAACGCTCTTAAACCCAGCAAAGCACACGAGAGAGAGAGAGAGTAAACTTTAATGAACACCAGCAGTTCTGTCGGCTGGGCCAAGGCCTCCCACGATGGGACGTCGAGGTCTTGCCTCTTCGCCGCTTCGTAGGCCTGCTGGGTCGCCCAGAGTTGGTCGTCGAGATGGGAGCTGCGCAGGGCGGCGTGCCATCTCGACGAGAGGGTCACGGGATTAAGGTCTGTGTATTGACGTTTGCACTCCCATAGCATGTGGGGGAGTGTTGCCGATTCAGTTTTACAGACCTTGCACGTCTGGCTCGGGTAGATGTCGGGGTATATAGTGTGATAGCGTGTGAGGGAGGGGTATGTATTCGTCTGTAGCAGGCGAAGGGTGGTTGCCTGTGCCCTGTTTAACTTGCGGTGAGGGGTGGGGAAGGTTCTTCTTGCGAGGTAAAATGACTTTACAAGGTCGTTGTATCTTGTAAGGCGGTCGCGCCCTGCGGGTGCACCTGCACCGTCTCCGGCACGGTTGACTAGTCCTCGTGCTACGGAGTGTGTAACCTCGTTGAGGTTGGTGAGGTGCGGGTGGACAACGCCGGCGTGTGCTGGGATCCAGACGAGGGTGATTTGATTTTCAGACGAATGCGGGGCTTGTCGTAAGATACGGAGTGATTGATGAGAAATACGACCTTTGATGTAGTTGTTGACTGCTGCGCGAGAATCGCTCAGTATGGTGTGACAGGATGGGTCAAGAGTGGCCAGGGCAATGGCCACTTCCTCGGCCGTCTCGGCATTTTTTGTAATGATGCTGGCAGCATGTCGGAGCAAGCCGCCTGCTGTGGTAACCGCCGCAAAGCGCCGTCCATCTTGGTACTCAGCTGCGTCGACGAAGGTGACACCCGCTTTGTTGGCGTAAGCTTTGATGAGGGAAGTAGCTCGTGCCTTCCTGCGTTCTTTGTTGTAGTCTGGGTGCATGTTTTTCGGAATAGGGTCGGCGTGTATCCATTGCTGAATTTCGCGTGGTATTGGGTGTTTGTCTCCATGTTGACGGTGGTAGGTGATATTAAGCTTGTTTAGAATGCTGCGGCCCATTTCCGTGAGAGTAAGCCGCTCTAGTTGAGATCGACGTTGGGCCTCGATTAACTCGTCTAGCGTGTTGTGGATACCTAATTGTAGTAGAAGATCCGTGCTGGTGTGGTTGGGTAGTCCTAAGGCCTGCTTATAGGCTCCTCTAATGATGATGTCCAGTTTAGTCTTTTCAGCTTTGTACCAGTTGAGAAAGGGCGCAACATAAGTAATGTGACAGACGATAAAAGATTGGACAAGGCGGATGAGGCTGTCTTCCTTCATACCCCCTCGCCGGTTGGTCACTCGTTTCAGCAGTCTGGATGTATTGGCGGTCTGTCGAAGGATCTTTGAGATAGCCGTAGAGTTAGCTCCGTTGGCTTCTATGGTCATACCAAGAACGCGGATGCAAGGGACCACGGGTATAGGTCTGCCATCCCTCAGGTTGAGCTCTATTTCCTCGTATTGGCGTTTAGTCGTGGAGCCCCGCGGGGGGCGTCCACGTAGTGTGGGTCGGTATAGGAGAAGCTCCGACTTTTCGGGGGAACAGCGGAGTCCCGTGCCTTCAAGATAATTTTCTACGACGTCAATGGCGTCTTGTAGGGCAGTTTCGATTTGGCCGTCACTGCCCTTTGCAGCCCAGATTGTAATATCATCGGCGTATATGGTGTGTTCAATGCCGTCGAGTTTTTGGAGTTCTTGTGCTAGTCCGAGCATAACCAGATTAAACAGTATTGGGGAAATGACAGAGCCTTGCGGTGTGCCCGTGCTGCCGAGGGAGAGTTCCTCTGATCGAATGTCTCCGACCGACAGGAAGGCCTTCCGATTGGATAGAAAGTCCCTTACATAGTTATAAGTGCGTTCTCCAAGGTTGAGCAAGGAGATGCGCTCGAGGATGGTGGAGTGCCTTATATTATCGAAGGCGCGCTCGAGGTCGAGGCCCAAGATCGCCTTCGTGTGACGGGATTTGCCATCTAGGATTTGATGCTGAAGTTGGAGCATAGCGTCTTGGGTGGAAAGATGCTGTCTAAAGCCAATTATCGAGTGTGGGTAAGCACATGTGTCTTCGAGGTGAGTGTTTACACGGGTTAGGAGTGCGTGCTCCATGACCTTGCCTACACATGAAGTTAGCGATATGGGCCGGAGATTGGCGAGGCTAGATGGCTTACCGGGTTTCGGGATGAGAATTACTTTGGCCGTTTTCCATGTCGGGGGAATTGATCCCTGGCGCCAGCAGTTGTTGATGTATTCGGTGAGTTGTTGCACCGAGGGGTCATCTAGATTTCTTAGTGTTTTATTCGTAACCCCATCTGGGCCTGGCGCCGAACGGCTGTTCAGCTTATGTAGGGCAGCATGAATCTCTGCCACGCTGAAATCTTCATCAAGGGCAGGGTTGGAGGTCCCTGTGTATGGGCCGTGAGGCTGAGTGGGCCCAGATGGGATGTACTTTTCACATAAGCTATTCTTAACGTGGTCCTGGCCATGCGTTTTGCTTTCTGTGAATAAAAGCTTGGTGAGGCGATCTTGTTGATATGAGCGGGTGGTGGTGCTATCAATCAAATGTTTGAGGATTTTCCACGAGCGGGGATGGTGGAGTTGCCCGTCTAGAGAGTGACAGAGCTCTGTCCATTGTTGGTGACTTAGAACGCGGCAGTGTGCTTCAATTTCCTTGTTGAGAAGTGCAACCTTCCGTCTGAGTCTTCTATTGAGTCGTTGTCCCTTCCATCTAGAGAGGATGGATGATTTGGCCTCGATAAGGTGGGCGAGTCTACTGTCCATGCGCTCAGTCGGGGCGTCTGTTGTGATAATGCGGGTGGCCGATTTAGTATCAGACAGTAGATCACGTGACCATGATTCTATGTCGGTAATGGGAGTGTCCGTCGCTGCTGTTACACGGCGTTTACGGAACGCATCCCAGTCCGTCCAAGTAAAGTCCCTTGTTCTTCTCATAACGGCTGTTAGGTGTGGGAGAGTAATTTCGATGATAGAGTGATCACTCCCGAGGTCGTGTTGGGTGTTGCGCCAATGGGCGTTGTCTGCGTTTTTGGTGAAAGTGAGGTCTGGCGTCGTGTCTCGTTCAGTAGAAGTGCCGAGGCGAGTGGGGAAGGCTGGGTCAGTAATGAGCGTAAGCCCGAGATCATGGGAGTCTTGCCATAAGTTACGACCTGCAGCAGAGCTGCGTCTGTAACCCCATCCTGTGTGCGGGAGATTGAAGTCACCTCCGATGATAAGGGGGCCGCTGCCTGCGATGTTAAGGGCCTTTTTGAAGAGGGTTAGAAATCGGCTATGGCGTTGAGATGGAGTATTGTAGATATTGAGGATAAATATTCCTTCCTTTCGTTTTCTGTGCGGGATGAGCTCAATGAAGAGGTGTTCGGTGCGCCGATCGTTGAGATCGTGTTCGATTGCGGTAATTCTTTTTCGAACGAGTGTGGAGACTCCGTGTGGAGCGTTGTTCGCAGTGAAAGAGTGATATCCTGGAAGGCTGACCGGAGTATTGTGCGTTTCCTGGAGCAAGATTACGTCGGGTTGACATGAAGTAGCACGGAGGTGTTGACGGAGAACGGGTTGTTTATGGAGGTAGCCGCGGCAGTTCCACTGCCACAATGTTGTGTCAGTTTTAGTGTGGGCCATGATGAAGGATAGGGGATGCCACAGGTGGCAGGGTGGCGGCGACGGTTCCTGTAGTGTCCATGGGTACGGTTTGAGCGGTGGAAGCGGGTTGTGTGAAAAGGGTTTGAATATTAGCTTCCATGGTGGTGACTCTGTGCATAAGGGCGATTAGAGAATTCTGTAAAGTTTCCACCGTGCTTTGGAGTGTTATGAGCATATCCTTGACTTCGGAGCGTACTTGGCCCTGAGCTCCTTCTTGGAGGGCTCGCTTTTTTGGGGCTGGTCTTGAGAGTTCTTCGGTTTGGCTGCTGGTAGCGGGTTCTGGGGTGTTAGGTGTGGGTTGGGTTTTGGGTTGTTTGAGGCTGTGAACCTCCTGGGTAAGCTTTTGGATTAAATCACGCATAACTGCGTTTTCTTTCTTAAGGTGTTCGATGTCTGTGTTATCTGTGTTGTCTGTGTTGGGTTTAGGCAGTGGGGGGGATTTAACGTGACCCTCTCGCGAGACGCCCGTCAGGGCCTCTGCGAAGCTCACCTTTTCTGAGGTATATCTGGCTCCTGGAGTCGACGTGGATCTTGATCTGGACCGACCTCGATCCGACCTCGGTCTGGAGACGGAGCGGGACCGGGACCGGTGCTTGGTCTCCATGGACGGGAAATCTTCTGAATGAAGGGCTGAATGCTGTGCTACTCGGCGTTCTCCGAGGCGTCTTCGTATAACGTACGGCGTTTTGTATCTGGCAGTACAGGCTTTGTCCGCTGTGGGGTGGGGTCCACCACACAACATGCACTTGGGTGTACACTGATGATCTTGATCTGGGTTGCGAGCACCGCAGCCCCGGCAGATCTTGTTATTAGGGAACGGGCAAACGTCCATGCGGTGCCCGAGGCGGCCGCAGTGGTAACATATATCGATCTGCTTGCGGTACAGGGAGCATGGGATTAGTGTTGCGCCATACCGAACCATGTATGGTACGTCAGGTCCGTCGAAGGCAATGATGATGGTCGTGGTGGAACCGATTCGCTTTGCGGCCAGGGCTAGAGGATTACGATCATTTATGATGTTAGCATCGACTTGTCTGGCGTCATCGGTGAGAGGGATGCCTCTGATGACTCCTTTGGTGGTATTATCTGGGGCGGCTTCGTACGCGCTGACCTCGTGGGTCACCCCGTTGACTTGGATGGACTTGATTCTGACGTACCGGTCCGCATTTTGCGGGCTGGGCGTGCTGATCACCATGATGTTTTGCTGGTTGTTCGAGCATATTGTGTCGTTTTGACTGTCTTCTGAGCTAAGTTGCGCTGCTTGAAGAATAGCTGCAGTCACTGTAGGGCTGCCGACCTTGGAAATATTGAGTGCTCCTTTGGGTCTAACGATGATCTTGATCTCATTTGCTGGTAGTGGGAGCATGCGCCCGGCCTTGAGAACCTGAGTTCTAACTTGCTGCCTGGGTCTATAGCGAGAGCGAGAGTCTTGCGTCCTAGGTTGTTGTTCTTGGGATAGTTTTCGGCCCCGCTGCTCGTCTGGGCGACGGGCGGTACACCGACGGGAACGGGCGCACGAGCGCTTTTTCAATATCTGAAGGCAAAAGACTTAAGTGATTTACAGCAGACATACTGTGCCTCTGGCGCAAGCGACGGGTTTGAGATCCTCCCATCCTCTTTCTACCCCTCTCGCTCTCTCACTCCTATATAACCCCCTCCCCCGCCATTTCCGCTCATGTTTAGGGCAGCCAACTACACAAACGTCTGTTAAACAAGCCTTTACTGTTTTGCGTTCCTCTCTCTCTCTCTCTCTCTCTCTCTCTCTCTCAATGCACAGCTCGAGTGAATATGGAACTTATTCTCTCCATTCTGCAGCGATATTGTCCGAGTATATATGCAATTGCAACCAGGACTTGGCATACTTTCCCGATTAACGTTAGTTACTGGTAATGGTAATTATATTGGTTAGACTAATTCCTGGCTATTTAAAAAATTTATTTAGCACATCGGTACGGCTTGAGTACTACGAAGCACCGCATTTTATTATATGCGAGAACAAAAATTAGTCATAGAAAGAAAGAAAAAGCAGAGGGGGAGTGGAAGGATCGATCAGGGCTCTTGTAGTTCTTACATCTTCCGAATGGCGCCTACTTTTTTTTTTTTTCACCTTCCTTTGCTGTACCTTTATCACCAATATCGGAGGTAGTCTTGGTCAAAAAACATGAACCCGCTGTGAACGGCCGGGGAGCAGCTGCGCTCCGCTATCACGGCGCTGCCACCGTCGGCGCGCGCCGCTGCTGGCTTGCGCCGAGGATAAAGAGGGCGAGGGAAGTATGTCTCTCACTCTCAAGTGTCGTTTGATAACCGCGCTCGTGAAAAACTAGAGCCATATGCTAGTGCGGCAAGCGCGGCGCGGCGTGGTGGCGAAGCGGAAGCCACCCGATCGGCTAGCATGCCGTTTGCAGCGTATGCTGGATGAGTGGGCGGGGGGTCTCTGGCGACTGCTGTCAAACGCGATACGCTCAAATTTCGAGTATCGTAATCATCAGTTAATATTTTTCGGGACCAAATTAAAGGAACAACGCTATGAATAGCCCTGCGCATGCTCTAACACGGGCACATTGCGAGGATCGTAGCTAAGATCTGACTTCAGCAGCTGAATGATATATTAAATAATGTGCCACAATGGCATCTCGTATTTGTAATCGTGAATGTCACAAGTAGCAAACTAATCAAGCATAAGCTTCAGGTGTGGGACCTCCATCCCTCGACGAAATCAGAGGGGGAGCATGCCTTCAAGGCATAGAGTGTGGCTTGGTCTGTGGTTGCCCCGAACAATTACAGCGTGCACATGTGTTCGACTGTAAACTAGCCAAGGTCTCTGGTTGAAAGGACGCTACGTATAACCCATTTTTGTTAAACTGCCTGTGAAGCCCTTTCTCGTAGAGACGAACGATACCTCAGTAAACTATATCCACAATACTTCTTCCAGTGAACCCGTGACAGCGACAGCACCGCCGGTGTGACGCCTTCAATATGCGAGAATCCTATAATCTCGTGGCCCTGGTCTACTTTACGCGATTCAAACGCGTGATGCCCAATGCAAACTAGATGAACTTACACTGGCCTCACGTGTGCATGA
The DNA here is from genome assembly GCF_023375885.2 of Dermacentor andersoni. Taxonomy (NCBI): domain Eukaryota; kingdom Metazoa; phylum Arthropoda; class Arachnida; order Ixodida; family Ixodidae; genus Dermacentor; species Dermacentor andersoni. Next base: position 25,907,681 of record NC_092819.1, read on the forward strand.
AAGTGGGCCCTAACGACAATGGGGCATTGTGCGCGAGGATATCAAAAAAGGCGAGGTAGCGCGCATTTTCCAAAATGCCGAGGTAATGGGTCTAACTCAATCGGCTGCTCAGGCAGGGCAAATTTCTTCCAGACCCGAAAAGCTTTCATAATTTCACTGTGGGTTTAATTAAGGAACTTCAACGCCAAACGCACTCGTGTGGTCGTTCCTTAGTGGAGAAGTGCGGTCAACGTATTTGAGATATTGTAACGGTGGCTACAGGCCCTTTCCGAAGAGAGCATTTGTAGTCGAAATTACTGCTTCTGGTCTTTTCTAAACGAACGATGATTGAATTGCCCCCATATTACAATAAAACCTGGAACAACGCTAGACAGCACTGAGAGATGTCAGTTTATATTTTAACTTTTGTTTTCATAGCACTCCGAAACACATTTAATATATTTATCTAAAAGCATAATGCGAAGGCTCTCGCTTTTGAATGTGTAGGATAAAGTTGTAATAAGTAATTTCGATGATTAGGACCATTTTTATAGTATAATGCGCTGCGTGGAAGCCGGGCACTTTTGCCCAGGCGAGCGCATTTACTCACACGAATTTGACGTAGTAGTTCTGCGGAAACCCGCAAGGTGGAGAGAAGTAATGAATAAAGGACGCTATTATTATTATTATCGTTATTAGCCTTTGTAGCAATTGCTACGAACGGGTGGATGTCTGATTTTCCCTTTATTCATTACTCACACGAAGCGCCGTACCACAGCGGCCGCAAGACGACCTCGCAGCTAGCAGATCGAACGACGCACTAGTTCTTCACGAGCCCTGTTATACCAAAGGATGCTTGAGAGTAAGATACATGCTTCCCTCGCCCTCTTCATCCTCGGCGCAAGCGAGCAGCGGCGCGCGGCGACTGTGGCAGCGCCGCGATAGCGGAGCGCAGCCGCTCCCCGGCCGTTCACAGCGGGTTCAAGATTTTTGACCAAGACTTTACGTATGTGTCGATGCCGCGTACGAAGAAAATGCTTCAAATCTTTATGCTTGTCATGACTTCAGTGACTACTCTCTTCTTTGGTCTGAGATCGAGCTGCTACGGGAATTTTTGTGGGCTCGCGCTAAAGTGTCCAGGGAGGTAAAGTTCCCCGCCACACCCTGCTACTTTGTCTCTTTCCCAAGCTGCTTCCTTACTCCATTAAAACTTCTTTCTGGGCGAGTTGGTGCATACATGACATAAAAATTGTAACAGCGCAAACACATGCAACCACCAAGTAACAAGGACGAGACAGAAGCGCTTGCTCACACTGCCTCTACAACGAGCACTCCTTCGGGCAAGGGTCGCGCATGATAAGTGCAGCGTCATTAATCAGGGCAGAGACATCGCCTTGCAAATCAACGACACACGCACGAGAGCTACAGCCTTGGTGCGATGGAGGCTGCGATTGTGTCGCGCCAGTCCCGTCGCACCTCGTGGCACTGCAACCGACGCTCCGAGGGCCGGCGAGGCCTGTCACCCGTGGGGGGCCTGTGGACGCCGCAGTTCCTCATCTCGTTATTAGCCCGCGTCATCATCGGCTTATGCTACGATTGCGAATCCCAGAGTATGTTGTCTTTACCTTTGCGCTCTTAAGACGCGTGATGTAGACTGCAGGCGAGAGAACATCGTGAAGAGAGAGAGAGAGAGAGAAAAGTGAAAGTCCAGGCATACAAGAAGGCATACACGCTATAGAAAACGCGGCGGTATACGCTCTGGTGTATATATACACATATTGATGCCGGCTGAAGCGTTGTGTTGTGTCTATGGCCATTATATGCGAGTAGACCAAAAGACAAACTGCCCTAGTGAAGTGGGGCGGATACCGGGAGGAGATGGCGATGATAAGTTTCGCGCACAAGCGCCACGACTTGAACACCCCGGCGCGACGACTTCGTCGAATGGAGAAAGCTCTTTGCCACCCGTCTTTCATCTGGTTTTTTGCCCGCGGAGGCTCTTTCTGGGCTGTCAAGCTGCTCTATAATGATCAGCCTGGCTTGCCCCCACCGCGAATGTATAGTGCGTCTAACTTACCGATGATTTTATAGAAGGCAAGAGCAAGAGTGTATTAAATGCGGGAGCCCGAAGAAGGCCCCTTGGGTCAGTCGCCACCTCTACCTCCTCTAAAAGACATGTTTTTTGCCGCAATTGAACACTCACAAAAGGAAGACACATAAAGACAACACAGGCGGTCTTCCTTTTGTGGGTGTTCAATTGCGGCAAAAGACATGTCTTTTAGCAAGCACCAACTAGGCCAACAAGCAGTTCTGTTGCAACATATCTACCTCCTCTATAGGCAAATGGGGAGGGGACAAATAAAGTGAAACCCAAGCATGCAGCAGCCTCCCTATAGGGATGATGCTACGCGCGTGTTACGGAGCGGCCATCGGCGTCAGGATTGTACCCGCTTGTTTATTCGCCTTTCTTCTCAACTAATTTGGACGTGGACGTGAACCTACTGTTTTCTTTTTGTTTTTTTTTTTGTTTTTTGTTTTTTGTTGCAGGAGTTCAGCAAGGCGACATGGTGCATCGTTTCCCAAGAGGACCAATCAGAGATCCGCCGCCGTAGCAGGAGCAACGTTGAGCGTGTGTGCGCGCGCGTTCAATTCCTTAGCCTCGCGCGATTACAGGCGCTATAGGCAGAGTGCCCATAAGTGATAGAACGCGGGAACGTCACGCTCGCTTACTTACCGAAACGCAGTGCATCGCATTTGTTGTTGTTGCTCAGATGGTCTCTTCTATCACTTTTTTTTCTGTCTTTTTCTTTCCGATGTCGGTCTTTGCGTTTTCCTCTTCAGGCGGCGTTGCGGATGGAATTGCACGAAGCCCTTAGCCTCCAATTAGCCACCATCGTCGTATCAGCAACTGGCTCGGTCGTTCCTCCTCCTCGAACGCTCATTTTCTTTTTCAGCTCCTTAAGCTCATTTGTGACTCAGCACCCAAAACGAAAATGCTTCGCCGTTTCTGCTACCTCTCCATAGTCTTCGGTCAATGGCTCCTTAGTCGATATTAACTTTATGCGATGCCCTCTTGCTTCACATTGCAAAACACATGTGGCATAGATGGATGGTTATGTCAGTCTGAATAAAAGCCTGCGATTTCGATCAATTAACCGATCACGCTATGATTCCAGAGTGAATTGTTTTGTATTGGCCCACTGAGTGGTGATGACCCCTGCACGGCAGCTACGAGACCTGGTGGCCGCGGGTCGACTGATGTGTGTAAGTTCTAGTCACACGCCTGAGGATTGTCGTCCAGCCGAATAGTCCCAGCATGGTACGCAGGGAAAAATTTGGGCAGAACTCATCTATGATGAATATCCAAGTATGATAATAGCCGAAACGCGTCATCTATAAGGCGTGAGCTGCCGCCGGGCTCCTCTTACGCACTTCCATCTGGACACGCTGCGCCACCTAGCGACGCCACCACGAAGTCCGCGTTAAGTTCTTTGCGTGGCCTCCGAGTTAGCATGACCTCAGAGATTGCGGAAGTGGCACGCAGCTACGTATGAGCCGTGCACACTAAAGCCGGGCTCCTCACTCGCGCATCTCTATGCATACTTTGCGTCATCTAGCATTGCGAATTCCGGCGTGGTCTCGGAGATGCCTGGTGCGCCAGTATGTGTGAAAAAGGGTGAACTAATTAATCCCTGCTTACCCACAGGCATTTGACATTACACAGGACTGGTACCCCATTTTGGTGAGGGATTGATCCTTGCCAGCCTTCTAGTGAAATGTATCCCTTTGAAGTACTCCCTGCGAATGTAAACAGCCTGTTTTGTGGCGACTAGCTCATATATGTGGCACTGGCGTAATTGTGCTATCGCGTCTCTAAGTATGAGTATCAATAGTTTGTTTACGAGGTGATGCTTCTTTGTGACACCCATGAAAGAAATACAATGAAAGAAACACCGTGAATGGAAAAAGGGCATTCGTAGTGTATTCAATAAGCTTCACACTTACACCTTGCCAATGAAAACATAGCTTCATGAAAAAGGAGTGTATGTATCCTGGAATGCAAATTGTAGACTTTGCAACCATGCCCGAGACAATATAACACTGTATTATTCTTTGTAGTACGCATATTATTTTTGAGACACTTCATAAAGAACTGTCAAAAAAGAACTTCCTCTCACATCTTACATTATCCGGTTCCTTTTTTTTCAAAAAGACAATCAGTAACACACCATGTGATTTGTTTATGTTATTAGGACTCTATTCATTATGGAGAAGCCGCATAATCGACAGGCACGCCGATTCCCCTCACTTGACAATGTCTGTCTTCCGAGAAGAGTCTGCTCACGTGCGTAGTGTATAGTTCGAACATTTGATCCCCTTCCCGAGTGAATTTCGCATCTGCGGTAGCCTGTCCTTGTTTCCCGATTTTTAAACATTCATTGGACTGTGTAGCATGCGTTCGTTTGTTTTTCGTGTGCGTCTAAAGGTAATGTAAATAATTGTCGCATGATATTACTTATAATTTCATGCAATAAGGAACGCGCTAACGCGGCGGGCTTCACACGGCCGGGTGACGCCATTTCCATTCCGCCCAGCTTTTCCTTTGTTTCCTTTTTAGTTTTTGAACAGCTACGTGAACGAAGTTGGATCCACATTTTTAAACTGCGGTATTTTCAGGATCAGCTCATTTCTTCTTTTTTTTTTTTGAGACTGCACTACCTACGGGATCGACCCACACTTTTTTTTATACTTCAGTATCTTCGGAATCGGCCCATATATTTTGCGAGATAATCAGCTGGCGCGAAAGAAGAAAAAAAAACTCGCCCGACAATGTCAAGAATGCCATTCAAATTAAGGAACTGTGGCTGGACGTGCGGATTATGTACAAAGCAGGACTGATCCCGTGTAAACACCAGCCGCGCAGGGATAGCGCACAAGCTCAATCGGGTTTGATGTGGCCGCCGCCCACTGCGTCCGGACGCCCAGTAACGAGAGTCCTAACTTACGGCGGCTGGCTGACTGCGCCATGTTCTTATCCGCGTACAAACACGACGCAGGTATATCAGGTGCACATTGTAATGCGTGCATCGGCAAAGACACCGCCGTTGTGTCACCTGCTGCACGTGGCACGGCAGACGCCGTTTTGCGTCGGTGAGTGCGTACAACTGGCCGCCAACACGCACGCCGTCACGCAGGCTCAGTGTTACGCATCGAGGGCGCGTGACGCGTATCGTGGATTGAAGGTACACACTGGTAGCCGACACAGAGACGAGACCTCCAAGAAAGACCGAACGGAGCTAATCGGATTAACGAGGTTGGTGCTGGATAAGAGAGGGGGGGTCTCGAATATAGGTATCTATCGATGGCGACACGACAGCACTTCGCCGGCTTCTCTTCTTATGCGGGCATTTGATACGATTAGTTCGATCGTAAAAGACGGCATAGCGCGTGTACAAACGAGTGCTCGGTTCTTTAGGCGAGATTCTGAAGGTACCGGCGTCACCAAAGTTTTGAATTTTATACGATTTAAAGCGAAGAGACACGTTTTTTCGAGATTGTAATTCTTACGATTAAGGCGCAGGTAGTTTCAATACTAGTTGTCTATAAAATCTGGTCGCCACTGTTTAAGTAAACTAAATAACTCAGATGGAGTGGTTCCTTGCGTTATGCTACACATTCATGAAACCTAATTAAAAAATACTTTTTGTACAATTAATGCGCAGCAGATTTTACTGTCAGGTGAATGACAAGGCATGGCAACGTTTTACAATTAAGGCAGCGTCTGTCTTTGACGCATTTCAAGGTTCGAACTTGTAATGCTGCAATAAAGAAAGAAAGAAAAAAAAAGAAAAGCTGTGACAGTAGTTGCGGTATACCGTTACGGAATAACGCGGCTTATTTCTAAACACACACGATCGGCATGCGACTGTATGAAAGGCGCTTGCTGACGCAATTAATTTACCTAATTCGCAGCCGATTCGGTGGAGCTTGATATAACAATACTGCTGCAGATAATGTGAGCGAGTGTTCTATTAGAGCAACATAATGCATACCAAGAAAATGCCAGCGCAGTTATGGCAGCGAAGAATTAGAGTAAGTGGTGAGATTGCATGTTTAACGAGCATTAACTATAAACCTCATGCAAGCGATCTTGGAAGCGACAGTGACAAACGACGCCATGGAGATGGCTGTCACGTTCGCCCGTCTCCTACAAGTCGTGCCCCATGCGAGCGACGGCTTTGAGCAAAGTCTCCCCGGTCTCGCCGGTACGATGGCAGCTAATACGCGCCGAAACTTGGGCGACGCGTGCTTTATTAACTAAAGTTGATGCGTTTCACAAAAAGGAGCAGCGTAAGATATTTCTTAAGATCTTGCAGTAGGTTCTTGTCCTTGCACGTATCAAAATTTAGTCGTTCGCTCGTTCCGTGCGACAATCGGTAGTAACTTGACTAAGGTACGTCCAGTTCCCGCTCGTAGCGCTTCTGGGCGACGAGCGACGAATTTTAGATTTCCAGAACCGAGCGATCGAGCGACATGAGCGAGCGATCTGTTCGCGCGACGCCCCGTTCTTTCGCTCAAAGCCGTCGCTCGTCGCCGTTGCGCACAAAATCACTCTCATTGGGCTTTAGGGAGTTTCACTGGGCACAGTACAAGTGTAGAGGGGCATCTATTGGAGAAAAGGCACACCGAATAGGCTGAGATTTGTGATTATTTACTTGATTACAACCGACCGGGTATTATTTGATCATGATTAGTCACTTAATATGAAAAAAAAAATATTCGGCAGCATGTTACACTCCCCAGGATTTCACAGGTCTTAGTGACAACCCGCGTAGCTTTCTACGATGATGATGATAAATGAGGTCATGAACGCCGGCAAAGCTTTGTACAGTCGGTGGTGACCACATAATGTCATGACGTATACTGCGAACTAATACATTCGCCATTCTAACGCTCTTAACACGTTATAACGTATACGCAGTGGTGCAATCACCATGTCTCGCAAATAAAAAAAAATAGAATAAGCGAAACAAGAGAAGACAAAGCAGGCTCCGTGTGCAAGTAATTTATTAGTATGTAGCAAGTATGTGGCACGAAGCTACAAAGGAAACCCGCACGGGTTTCTCAGAAACAAACCTTCGTAGTCGAATAAAAATTCGTCCTGATCCTGGTCTACTGAGCGATTGAGATAGAAAACATGCCGTCATCTCCGTCATTCCTCCCTATCTTATGGAGATAAGCAAAAACTAATTTATGCAGATGACAGTAGAAGAGCAATTCTCAAATAATTATTGGAAGAGCCATGGTGAATTCAACCTAAGCCACCCAGGAGTCTGAGGCGCTGAAAAAGGTATAATCAATCAGCCGCGAAGTCAGTTCTGCAGAATTTCTAACACCTGACTCTCTCAAGCTCAGGGGCGGAAACGTGCCAAAAGTTTATGCAGAAACTCCACTGGAGTTCAATCTCTATTCGTCCAGAAATCTGGATGGTCTTCAGGGCTAAGGGCTGCTCTAGGCAGCTTGAATGAGTCCTTAAAGACCCTTACATTGGCAGCATGCGACGTTCCTTGTACTATACAGCCGAGAAAATGAAAGCAAGCACGTCGTAGTTACAATGGATGTTGGTACTTACTAAGATAACAGATTTACAGTATGAAGCACACCAAATGTTTAGCCTACTATAAATAAATTCACCGTTTTAAGATACGCACTCTAAATGCACAAGAAGTATCTGTAACTGAAAATAAGCAGTTTATCTAGGTATGCGTGAGCATTGTGCCACTTGCTCATCTCCGCACAGCCCTGTGTCATTATCAATATTTTCAAATTTGATCCAGCTAGTATAAATCCTTGTTAACCCTTATCGCTCGTTATCAACCTTATCGGACTCGATCTGACCCTTATCAACCATTATCGGTTATTATGAACCTTATCGCAATTGATCCAATCCTTATCTGTCTTTACCAAGCTTATCGGACATGATCCGACCTTTATCAACTCTTATCGGCCCTTACCAACCTTATCGGACTTGGTCCGACCCTTATCAACCCTTATCGGTTCTTATCAACCTTATCAAAATTGCTGCGACCATTATAAGCCATTATAGCTCTTTAGCGCCTTATCCATACGCGCTGAACCATTATCAGCCGTGATTAAACCTATGTAACCACTCATCACTCCTTATAAACTCATTGAGTGCTTATCTGCGTGTCTGCTTGTCTGTATTCAGTGCTCTCAGGGATTGGTGGCATTTCTGTCGGTGAAGGAGCACTCCAACGGAAGACGCGTCCCGCGACCACCAAAGCGCATAGGGGATTTGGCGTGTGTGCCATTAAATTTTCGCAATATTGGAATTTTCCTAATGTTTACAATGCTCCAGGTCGACTCTACATGTGGTCCTAGACATGACTTTTACTCCGCCATCACCATATCTTTTAACAAAGCCTTCATAGAAACTGCTCTCTTCGGACATTTGTTTTGTGCCGCCGGTACAACACTGCAGATTCATATGGTTCAGAAATATTCACCTTCTGCAAACGTGGGTGTCTAGCCCAGGATTGAACTTCCACAAATGCCACACGTTTGATGATCTCTCGCCACTGATCGAACTACGTCTTGGCGGAGACTAACTAATATCTTCGCAGATATCTTACAATTCACGTTGCAAAGTGATATGGGGCGATATCCCTTAACTTTCTGCAATTTAGTTGCATCACTGCTTTTTGGTATAAGTACTCTGTGTGCCCTTGAGAGAGGGCGGCGGATACGTATCCAATTCTGTAAGCGTCTTCATACATTTTAAGCAGAAAGGGAGCCAACACAGAGCAAAGGCACTGCCTTCAGCTAGCGAAGCAATGGTTGCTTGAACTTCTGCGATACATACGTCTCTTTCAACATCATCACATTCTTCTCGACTGAGCTGTGGCAACAATGAAACATTTTTTTTTCGTTACAGCTTCACTATTAATTACTCTATGACGTTGAAAAATATTGCTATAATAGTGAGCGAACGCTTGTTTTATTCTAGCCTGGTCATTAACAATCGCTCCGGCATACTCTATATCGAGCACTGGCTTCGACAGAACATGTCGACGCCCATCATCAATCGAACGACTACGAGGCTGTTGCTCCGGTACCGACAATCAATTCAGAAAAATATCCAGGTCTCTGCAAGAGTGTGTAGCAGAAAGTGTAGATCAGGTCGCAATAGTTAAGGTTGATTTGGCAAAAGCATTTGATAAAGTTGGTCACTGCTTCTTGTCTCGTGTGTTAGAGCTCATAAACACTGGGCCTGTTTTTTTCAAAGGCATCACCATCTGTTGGTCCAACAAGGGCATCGGTAAGGCAAGATTGTTCCTTGTCTCCTTTGTTATTCGCTTTGTACTTCGAACCGCTTTGCGACCGAATTCTAGAGGATCATACCTTTCACGGGTTCAAATTGTTATCCAATGAGGTCCGAGTACTTGCCTATGCCGATAATGTAGCCTTCTTCTGTGCTGACGAAAAAAGTGTAGAGACTGCCCTTGCCATAACGCAACAATTTTGTTCAGCTTCCAGTGCAGCAGTAAACTTTGAGAGAAGAGTTCAGGGTTTTTGTTCGCTCTATGGTGTACGATCTAAATCACTTCGCAGGTATTCAGTGGAGGCCGGTCTTCAAGTACTTGGGTGCACCCCTCTCTCAACACCGCAATAGTAATCCTCACTGATCAGTGGAAGTTGCCGAGGTACAACGTAAGGTTAACAATTGGCAGGGGTGGCAGCTGTCCATATTTAAGTATAAACCCCATGCAAGCGATCTTGCACGCGACAGCGACAAGCGACGCGATGGAGATGGCTGTCGCGTTCGCTCGTCGCCTACAAGTTGCACCCCCATGCGAGCGATGACTTCGAGCGACGTCTTCCCAGTGTTGCAGGTATGAGGGCAGCAATATAGGCGCCGAAACTAGCGTGACGCGTGCTTTATTACCTTAAGTTGATGTATTTTACTGTAAAAAGCAGCATAAAATATATCTGAAAGTCTTGCAGTAGGTTCTTATCCTTGCGCGTATAAAAATTCAATCGTTTGCTCGTTCCGTGCGACAATCGGAAGTACTGGAGTTATGTACATCCACTTCCGGCTTTGCGCTATTGGCTAGTCGCTCATAGCACTTCCGGGCGACGAGCGACGAATTCTAGGTTTGCAGAACCGAGCGATCGCGCGACAAGACCAAGCGATCTGTTCACGCGACGGCCCGATCCGTCGCTCGAAGCCGTCGCTCGTCGCTGTCGCGCACAAAATTGCGCTCATGGGGTTTAGCCTTTAGCCGAGCTGGAGCTTGCGATGTGTTCCCTAGCATCTTAACTTACGTATGACCTGCAGGTATTACACTGCTCGCGGCTTATGTTGCAAGCTTTCCATTGTGTGTTTGCTACCTATGTATGGAGCTCACATGTTGATGCCATGCGGCGTGATAACCTTTCTTTCTCTCTTGACACCGAGGGTCTTGGCCTAGTTCACCTTTTTTTTTTTGTTAAGCAACTTGTCTCCCGGTTATTGTTCCTTCGGGATGTAAACAGTCCCTTTCTAAGAGAGATATTATAACTTCGATTAATCTATCACGTTCTAGAAATAGTTGTGTTGTCACCTGTCAGAGATGCACCAACGGCTCCTTGCGGCTTCTTGAAAGAGGTTTTTAAGGCTTTCACTTCCTAACGGCACGCTTTAGTATGGATTATATTTTCACTGCCTCCCGCAAAGAAATTTCTGATGCACTCATATACACATTGTTTCCTGTGCCCCATTACCGTGCGCCTTGCTTGGAATGTTGTCACCTAGATGTACTTAAGCGCGTCCGTCTAATGATCATTCCTCCAGGGATAAAACTCCTTTTCCTTAAGTTACATTCCGCAACCCTTCGTGTCAAAACCTGGTTGGAAGAAAAGGGGCCGTTTCGTGCCGTGGTCGACAAAGTGCCGTTCGTGTCCACACGCCGAAATGATTGATCAATGTCTTGTAGACTGTGGGGATGCCGTGTTCTTCTGGGACATTCTCCAAAGAAAACTTTAAAAAGATTTAGATATCAAACCACACACAATTCGTTTCCGACCAATTAAAGATCCCTGTGGCCCACCATATGACATGTTGATGCCACTTGGCATGCATAGCCTTTGGCCCAGTAGAATGTGCGACAGGCAAGCTGAACCACCCCGAAGCACTGAGTCGTTGTTTCGGGAATCTGCTGCTTACGTTCGTAGCGTGTACGCTGCACAAGAAACAGCGCTGGACATCCAGTCTGGCGCTGTTTCTTATGTACACAAACACATTCAAAAAGTCAGGCAAGCATGCACAAGCGCTCAATAAAAACATCCACTCTTTATTAAGCGCTTGCACGTGCTTACCTTACTTCTTGAGTGTATTTTTCAGTCGGTTTAAATTTCTGTAGCGCTTCCTTTTTCTTGTTTTGCTGAAAATTCTGCCCCCATGTTATAAGGAAAAAAAAAGGGTGTTTAGCCCAGTGGGCAAGACACTCAGTTACTGTGCGTGGGGTCGAAGGTTCGAAACTCACCACCGCCAACGTCTTTCCTCTCGAATTTCATCCGTTTTTTCTCATACATTAATTTCTTCATAGCGATTCGTCCTATACGTGACAGACTGATCGACGGGTTTCCTCGTTGGGTATAGTCGTAGAAATGCTTACGCATTTGAAATCCGTCAAACACTTGTTGGCTTTCGGAATCGCGCACGCCACTGAGGCGCTTGCCACATCCAATCGTTGCGTTTGTTGGCTCGAGAATGTTGCCCCGGGTACTTCCTCGAACTGCGCCGTGAATCTTGAGGGCGCTCAATATTTGTGACTCCGCAATGAGGTGGGCGCTAGAGGAAGTAAACCTCGAAAGTTGTTTGATCAAGCAACTCACTTGCACTTGGTGCCATGTACCTATATATGCATGTCTAAGCCCCGTCCGCCTCGACCAGGAAAAACTACGACTTCGTTTAAATTTCTTTTTGAGGTACGTGAGCCCGCTGTGAGCCAAAGAGGCGTGTGCAGTCTACCTCAAAACGATCGGTGGTGTTGGGGGGGGGGGGGGGGGGGGGGGCGTGCAAGACCGCTCGTCCCCCACTAACACACATCGCGCTGTCCTTGGGGCATCAGCTTTGCACACGCGCCTGGGTCATATATATGAGTTGCGTTCGTTGATCATGCCGTCGGGTCGAACAGCTGCGCTTATATTAGCGGCTGCATAATGGGAAAGATCGAGAAATTTGCTAGTGAACTTCCTTCCTCGATGGATCGTGTGTGTTGCTATAAAGTGGCGCGTGCCTAAAGATACGAGCTTGTTTTTCCCTCGTCGACACCGCCGCAAGGTTCCTCGGTATATCGCTGTCCAAAGGAAAGCGCGAGGTCGTGCGGAACCTACGTGACGGGCGCGCGTCTCAACTCTTGCTTGAGGGATTCGCGGCCTCATCAATGCAATACTGTCCGCCGAGCGTCCGTGGCTCTCCGTCAAGAATATAAATAGAGAGATAGTGTGTGTGCGGGGGGTGACAAGGAAATGGCAAAGGGTAGTTAACAAGGCTGAGCCCGGTTTGCTACCCTATACTGGGGAAAAATTAGAAAGAAGACGGTGAAGATGAGTAGCGAAATCAGTGCCACCTAGTTAACCCCCCTGTATTTCTACTCATCTTTACATCACAAAAGTCATTTTAAACAGTTGTTGCCCTTATTTTTGTGTGTGTGGAGTTCTTGCCGCCTTCAATAAGCATTATTTGAATACTCTGCATGAAGAATGCAAGGAATGTCAATGTATAGCGCACACGGACCACAGACAAAGTCGGCACAATCCGACTTTTCAGTTGGAGCGCGGGAGCACCGGCTGGTATAGAACAAAGCGCCGAAAATTTTACGTCTTCATACAAAACGAGAATCATGTTTATGTTATCAAAATGCTGCAAACGCTGGTACGGAGACACATTCGTATTCAACTAAGATCACGTCAATTTTTCACGTCATGGAGCGACGATAGACTGCCCCACGCTGCCGATAATCTTTCGAGCTCTTTCCCGCTTACGCCGTTAGCTGCCCCTCCCTTTACCCGTTCTTTAGTATAGGATAGCCGATCGGGATCAGTCCTGATTAACTTCCCTGCCTTTTACTTAACTTTATCTCTCTCTCTCTCTCTCTCTCTCTCTTTATGCATCCAGAGTCTATCGGATGCTCCCAGAAATAGGGCTCCACTACTGCAACATGGCGTGTTTGTGGATGCATATTAGTCTGGACTTTCTAATCCACCGAGCCGAAAAATATGGAAGCAGTACCCGAGCACGGCGGAGCATGGTCTGTGGAATACGTAACCAACATGACCAAATATAGGTTCAGCCACGTTAAGGTAACGTTCTGAAATAATTGCTGAACAGTGGAAAGAACGCACTTGCTGTTTTAGTGAGTCACTCGCCTCAGTCGCTCATCCCACCTGATAACTGTGACTTAGTGGCGAAACTCCATGGATGGTGGAAGCAACCAACGTACGAAGGTAATGCTCGGGTTTGTTGTAACGAGGCTGGTGCCCGCTGTTACGATCGACCAGCGGGGGTTGTGACCTAGCCTCTCCTGCCCCTCTGCGACGAATCGCCTCGTGAAGCCAACGACGTGTCCCCTTCGAACAGCCGTGCAGCGCCAGTAAGGCGAGACACGTTTGGCGGACCGAGTATTGTTTTTTGGTTCACTGACGCCTTCACGGACCAATGGGAGCAAGAAAACTCCTGGAAAAGGGTGTTCTAAGGCGTTTCCTCGCGGACACCGGTAACCGCCACGCTCGGTTGACAAACGCTCCAGCTAACTGAAGGGTCATCCCAGAAACCAAGACGCGCGAACTTGAGTCGAGCGTGACAAGCCCTGTCTTCGAGGCCCCACTCCTTTCGGCGTGTTCAGTGAGCAAAGGTGCGGGAGTGAGTGTGATAACCCTCGCCGACAATACGGGTCCTTCGACGACTTGGGACGATCAGATTGGACCAAGGTTGGACGGCAGTTTCCCTGGCCTAGGGATCTAGGGAGCACAGAGGGGGTTTAAGCAGACGTTTTTCGGCTCCTCGGTGTACGTGACTTCAGTCATGCTAGAGTGATTAGATGTAACGTTGTCAATTCTTCATGTAGATATCGTAAATGAACCCAGTACTCCCGGTTCTCGATGAGAACATGTTCCTACCTTCAACAACGTCCTTAGCGTGGATGAGTCGGACGACGGCACGGGCCAGCTAAGCCATTTTACATGCCCGACCCCAACTCTTACAGCACATAATGCGGTCATTTAGCTACGATATCCACTCAGTACGACTCCCATCAGATCACCGGCCACAGGGAAACAAATTATCGATAGGAAAACCTGGGAATGCTAACTGGCCTGACCATGGCCGCGCCGGGGAGACAGCAAGGTAATGAAGGCAGATTGCGAGTTCCTTTTTCCTCCGCAACTCTCCCCCACCGTACGTTATGGCGTGCGAAAAGGCGTTCGTGCCACGGGCAAGACGCACGCCGCAGCTTCAGGCCTCTGCGTCAACGGTGCCTGGTAATTCATTAGCCGATGAGCGAAACGACGGGTCTGTGGCATTGAGCCACAGACCCCCGTCGTTTCGCTCATCGGCTAATGGATCGCTTAGGATGACGCCCTGCTTTCCTCTAAAAGCCGCTGTATCGTCGTTTCCTGCTCTTTCACTGGCGTAGGACAAACAAAACACGTTTCGTCAACGCGACATCTCCTGATCGAAATATCAGTTCCACCACAGGCACTTCTACTTACTCTTACACTCTCGTTCGCGCGCCTCCTCGGTTGGAAACGAACGTCACGGGCAGTTGGATGCAGCGCAGAATATGCGCGATGGTTGAAGCACAACAGCGGGCTGATAAGCAACAGGTTAAGTATCATCCGATAATTCTGACGTATTTCCAGTCATGTAGACTCACTGCAATGAACGCGGATATCACAACCACATGAACAAAAAATAGTAATTAAATTATCTGGCTTTACGTTCCAAAACCACGAATTCATTATGAGGCATGCCGTAGTTTGAGACTCGGGACCAATTTTGACCCCCTGTGATTCCTCAACGTGCACTCAATGCACGACACACAAGCGTTTTTAAACGCGAAGCATGCATTTCTTGGCAAACATTTGACACTTTGCTAGTACCTATTTACCTAGCCGCCTACGTTATTGGATCTGCCGGCTTTTTACATTTCGCGCCCATCAAAATGCGACCACCGCGGCCGGGTATCGAAGCTGCGACCTCATGCTTAGCAGCGCAACGCCGTAGCCGCTAAGGGCCGATTTACGCTCGAGCCGCCCATCGCCGCAAGCCGCACCGCACGCTTGTGGTCGCGCGAAAAATTGCACGTATCCAGCACTTGTTCGCAAATTACCATTTACACTGTGTGCACAGTGTATACCTTACACATTGTAAACCGAAATTTGTGCACAAGCCGCACGACGCGCTGTCTTCGTGAGCGTCCGAAAGGCCAGACAACGGCGAGTGTCTTGTCACGTCTGCCGAGTGCTCTGTCGAGGCTCCTATACACGCCATCGTGTTTGTCACTACACCGTCAGGTGCGATGGAGCCAAGTTTATTCATTTTAAGGGGCGAGAACACGCGCAAGGAGCACCAGTCACCACAACATTCCGCAGGTGCTGCTCGTAAAATCTGTTCGTCCCTTCATGCACACATCCATCCGTCCATGTATACGTCCGTCCGTCCGTCCATCACTCAGTCCATCCATCTGTCCAATCATGTACCCATTCGTACATCTGCCCTCCATACATCCACTTAAAAAATCTATGTAGTCAAGAATTCGTCGGAACCCCCTCTGCCCACTGGGTCACTGGCAATAGCCGAACGAAATGACGTTTCAAGATCCGTGAGGATACTGAAACCTAATTTTGTTTTTAAAGGGGTCAGTTACCTGCTTCATTCTTAATAATTCGTATTCTGCACACTGCCATCGTTACACTTACCATTATTTGCTTATAAATAGCATCGCCACCTCTGTCTGTTCCTCCACAATTCGCCCACAACGCCTGCAACGACTTCACAAGCAAACCGCGCGCCACTTCCAAAAAGTCGCACCTCTGGAACACGGAGAAGGAGCGAGCAACTCGGACAGTGAGACAGGTTGATGCAGCACTCGAATGCGTTTTGTAAGAAGCCGACCAACATGCGAAGCGTGCTCACATATACTGCACGTAACTCTGAAAGAGGAAGTATATGTTGGATTCTGGCCTCGTCGGTGCTTCGCGTCCAACGCAAGCAGGTTCCCATCAGGCCGACGCTGTACGGCCGCGGACGTGTGTGCTTGCCCACGCACGAACATTCGAGACACGTGCAGCTCGCGCGTACGCCACAACAGGGCAAGAGAAAACAAGATATATGTGACGCATCCATCCTATGCGGATCGTAATTGGTGCACGTCGAATGCGGCGAGCTTTCCTTTCTCATTTGCACCATCACGTGCGTCGAGTAGGTGAGTTAGATGTGATGCCAAGTTGATAATGTTCTATCGTTCTGCCCTTCCGGTGTCTCTTTCTAACTTACGTCACTCGGAAACCGCGATTTGCCAAGGCGAAAGCAGGAGCTAACAATACTTCGCGCCATGCGAGAGTACAGCCATTGGGTTTTGTGTACCTATGCTGATCGTAACTATGGTTCTGATTAGTAACTAAGAAACGAGAAGAAAGAAGGCAAAATGCACCATCTAGAAGTAATAGATGGTCAGGCAGCCTCATATAAGCACAGTTTGTACTTTTATCACACAAGATGCATCCTGTCGGGCCGCCTATGGGAGACTGCGCTGACCAGCTCAGACCCGCAAGAGCAGCGACGGCTGATCCGGCGGGCACGCGGAGTGGCGCGAGCCAATGGGGCCTTGAACTAAGGGCTCCACCCTGCGAGGAAGTCGCCCAAACTCATGATAAATAAATGTTTTCTCTCTCTCTCTCTCTCTCTCTCTCTCTCTCTCTCTCTCTCTCTGTCGGGCCGCCTAATTTCGCGAGTGCGCTGAGGCTTCTTCATAGCGCTGATAACCCCCATCTTCTCATGTTTATTCAATTCTAAGGCAGCAGAAGCGATTGCTGCAGTTTTTAGTTATTTCACGAGCTTAAATTTCCTCACAATGTCTCGCAGAAGCCGTCAATATCGCCGCTCTACCAGCCTGAAGATGATGGAGTAGTGCTCCGAGTTTTCTTGATTTCCAACAAACTCGTTTCGGATGTTCCTGTAATGTCTATATTAACCTTGCCGAAGCTAATTTCCCATCTTCGCTCTCCAACAAGAGAAATCTTGCTCACACATTTTGCTGTGACCTCTCAGCGGGCTATCAGGAAGTCTTGACGCTGCTGGCCTGGCGTGGGCGTCGACAGATATGGGGCGGCATCCTCGCTTTGTCGAGAAGCCCAAAGATGTTCATTGCCGTCACACGCATGCCAGCAACGTTCGCCTGCCGCCTCCGCCAGTGGCACCAGTGTAAACGCCCGCCAAACCCCACAACACGCCTACTGGAAATGCCCTTGTTATCCTCTACTCTATAGCTTCACGCCTTTCATTACCACCTGAGAGGAGTGACTCACCCAACCACTTCAAGGTGTCGCCTGGGCAGTACTCCAAGCCCTCGCGGACGGTGCCAAGACCATCTTGACGCCTGTCTAGAAGGCTCACTACGGCCACGGCTGACACACCAATATGTGCACTCTGCTACACAGAAAGCCATAAGTGAAATATTCTCCGCTTTTCAGGGTATACTTTGGTTTTGACGAGGCCCAAGGGTGAATTAACAAAATTAATAACTGCAGCAGCAAAGCTTTATAATTTGAATCCTGATAACGTGAGCATTCCGTCTCTCTCTCTCTCTCTCTCTCTCTCTGTCAGAAGAAAACAACAGTAATTCCTGAATGTGTCCTAATGCGCGCTCTGATAGCGTGATTAACAGAGGTCGAACAAAGGATGTCTCTAAAGGGCGTGCGTGCGTGCGTGCGTGAGCGTGCGTGAGCGTGCGGGAGCGCGCGCGGCATTTGTGACGACATGCAAGGTCTGTCTGAAAAATATCCGACCTCTCTTTATTTTACGGAAGACTTCATGGCAGGTTGCGCAGGTTGCGTGAGCCTCACTTTCGTCTGCGGTTGAGCATGAAGCAGTTGTGTTGAGAACTCTCATCTGGTCTCAGTGCGCTTCTGAGTCCGCGGGGAAAAATATGCAGCGAATTAAACAAGGATGCTGCATAAAGTTCTGCGCTAAGCTTCGGGAAGGCTAAACAGCATTTAGAGATGCTATGGGCGTGAAGCAAACAAAAATGTGGTTCGACTGTCTCAATGAAGTGAAAAACGTCTGTGGAAACCGGGGAGAACGGTAGCGCTAAGCAAAATAACGACTGCACGATGAAACCAGTTGTTATTTTGCTTCGCACTACTGCAGTAACCATAAACCAGTAATCATGACGTACCAACGAGCCCAAACCGCTACCCTTTTAAGTCTGTGGAAAGTTAGCCACGTTTTGTGGAGCCTTCAACAAGTCACAATGCTGCGACTGATGATGAAGTGCACACCTTGATAATGAGATCGTCGGTTAACTCTGGAAATTTTGTAGGAATGTGCGGACATTTAACATACACAATTAAGTCTTCATAGAGCACAAACGCTAAAAAAACAAAACAGGAAAAGAAGTTAATTTTCTCTTCCAGTTCCGGAGGTCAACGAAAAAACTGGACGAAAAAAGAAAATTACTTGGGGCCCTCTAAAAGTTTGCCGTTCCTTCAGGCTGTACATACGGACGCGTTAGATATTGCGATAAGCGTATGTAAAGACCCTGGCAGCAGTAGCGCGTAAATCTTCTTTATCGCGCACCTTCGAGTCCGACAGAAAATTAATGCTGCGCTACACGTCGACCGACCCTGAATACTTCCTGCAGCCAGACCAGCGCGTTTGTGCCACGCAAGAACGAGAAAGCGTTGTTGTTATTGTCCTCAATTAACTGCTGCTGTTATTTGCGCCAGGTCGGCTCAATGCCTTTACAAGAGCGCCTTCTTCCCAATGCAAATGCGGTGAGTCTGCAACCTTCACATAGCAGATTCCGGCGCCTCCACCGCGCCGGATTAGCATAATCACTTCCGTAAGACCAATTGTATTCCTGGGGGTGGTTTCGCCGGCAGCGCCACATGGTGGCGCAACAGGTTGCTCTCGCATCCAGAAAGATAAGATTGTTCGCCTTTCTTGTTTTAAAACATTTACAAAGGTGCGCTCATAAGGTGTAAATAGAGATGCGAATAACATATTTAAATGGTGGCTCGAGGAGTAGTTGGGGATGTGGGCAAGGGGAACGAAGCAGGATTGGCTCCGTAGGAAATTTCCCGCGCGAAACTCGTCAGTCCGATAGGTGTGTGTCTTCGACGTATTGCGCATAGTCGTACTCAGTCCTCAAACGATGTCGCCTTCTTGGACCGGTGCTTTTCCTGGAACGTCTCTAGTCCTTCGCACTCCCACTCGAGGTCATGATACACGTGGAGTAACCTCCCTAGCGCATGCATACCATTTCACTTGCGGAGATTGACTGCGGGCAGTTGGGGTTATTGCGCTGGCGTTGCGGCTGCCTAAGGCTACGATGTCGTCCGTCATGTCGTACCCTGCTCTTGCCTTGGCTATAAGGAGTTGCGCCCCTCGAGATAGCCTTTTGTAAAGAGGGTCATGTGGAACAGGAATCGCAGTCAGGATGTTTCTTCTGCGGCGTTTCTAAGGGCAGCGTCATGGCTCGGCAGGGCCGTGCTGGAAAATGTCAGGGTTGGGGGCCCACAGGTTGGGAGCGGTAATTTAGTGGGATCCTCGCTCGCCGCCTGCTCCTCCGAACCGTCGTAGAGCGTGTGGGAAAGGTGGTCGTTCGGAACGTTGGAACGGGCTCGATTGCTGGACATGTCTTACGATAAGTAAAAAATGTTTACGCATATGCGCATCACGCTTTACACGAGTCAAGCTTGCGGCTATCTGCTGACACCGCTTCGTCGCTGTCGTCATCATCCTTATCTTTTTATTCCGCTTACTTATGTACGCTGCAGGAGGACGGTGTTACGTTTCGCCTACAACGCGCGGTAATACCGGCGCGGATGCAACGGACGCCGGGGCTTTGTTCAAAGCGGCGGACATTTTGGCCCGTCCGACGCCGCCGCAACGTCTACCCGCCAAGCGTGCCCAGGCGTGTTTCAGTGCCACGTGTCTTCGTGTGTGCGTGTGTGTGTGTGTGCCCTCGCTTGTCAAAGCGCGGCAGCCGGGGAGCGGAGTTCCCCGAATGAGGAGCCTGGAGGTCTCTCGGCTCAACTGTTCGCGCCGTCGTGTGGGTGAGGGTTGGCGATGCGTCACTACACTCGGTTCAGCAGGTCTCTCGGCCCGACAGTTCGCGCCGTCGTGGGCTCCTGCTGCGCCGTCCCGTGACCTTCATCCCGTGACCTTCCCTCCTTCCCTTTTGGACCGCGACGCCGGGAGTATAAGAGCAGCTGCCCCCGGACGCCAAGAGAGAGGCTCCGATTTGTACTGTTGAGTTACGTGCTCTCCCGTCTCTCCACTTCGGTCAAACTGACCGGCCGCTCTTTTGCTATGTTAGAATAAACAAGTTGTTCTGTTACCAGTCTTCTCTTGCTTTGCCGGGACCTTCGGATGCTTCCAGTGCCCCAGGCCGCCAGGCCAACGCTACCCTTGGGGCTTGCGACCCATTGGCAATAACGGGCGTCAGCACCGAGACCCCATCAACTCGTGCCAGCGGTGCGATTCCAACATCTGGTTGCCAGCGGTGAGATCGCGACAACGGAGGCCAGCAGCGAAGAGATGCGGTTGACTGTATGCTGAGCAGCTCAACGACCATCCGGGAGCAGCGCAACGAGCCCTGTGTGATGACTGGTTGCCTGCAGCGGAACGACTGCGCTGAAGTCTTGGCTGCAAGGTTTGGTGAGTGCGGGACTTTCTTCTTCTGAGTTTTGCCAGGCTTTTGTTAGTGTTAGAAACAGAGCTGGTAATTGTGGTTGTCGTTGCTACCGGGTTAGTTTGCGGCAAGACAATAGTAGGCAGTAGAGAAAGCAGCATTCAGAGCAGCCATGGATTTGAAGTCGTTGCGCAAACCGAAATTGTTGGAGCTTGCGAGAGAGTTGGGTCTGGATGTCTCAGACAAACTCAGAAAACCAGAACTGCTAAGGGCTATTCTTGAGTTAGAAGCTGAGGATGACGAGCTGTCGGAATGCCTTGAGACCATTGAGGAGAGGGAGACGGCAAAAAGACAGGAACGTGAACTTAAAGAACAGAAAGAGAAACAGGAGCGTGAACTTAAAGAACAAAAAGAGAAAGAAAAAGAAGAGCGCGACCGTCAACACGCTTTGGAAATGAAGCGTCTCGAGTTAGAGATGGAACGCGCTCGTAATGGAAGTCAGGCACACGGTGCAGGAGAACGAGTATTGTTCAAAATGACTGACCTGATGCGGCCGTTTAAGCTTGGAGAGGACATTGGTTTGTTCCTGGTTAACTTTGAGCGAACGTGCGAGAAGCAGGGGTTCTCTCGGGAAACGTGGCCACAGCGCTTGCTCACTTTGCTACCCGGCGAGGCGGCCGACGTAGTCGCTCGCTTGGAGAGAGAGGAGGCAGAGGATTTCGACAAAGTGAAATCGAGTCTGCTAAAAAAGTACCGGCTGTCAGCGGAGGCGTTCCGTCGGAAGTTTCGGGAAAATGAGAAAGGCAGAAGTGAGTCATATACAGAGTTTGCGTACAGGCTTATGTCAAACATGCAGGAGTGGCTCAAAGAAGAGAAAGCGTTTGGTGACCACGAGAAAGTTCTGCAGTGTTTCGGGCTAGAACAGTTTTATAGTCGGTTACCTGAGAACGTGCGGTACTGGGTCTTGGATAGGCCAGACGTTAGTA
This sequence comes from Dermacentor andersoni, assembly GCF_023375885.2. NCBI lineage: Eukaryota > Metazoa > Arthropoda > Arachnida > Ixodida > Ixodidae > Dermacentor > Dermacentor andersoni. The sequence goes on from NC_092819.1 coordinate 25,929,567, forward strand.
CGGTGGCTAGAGCCGCTGAGTTAGCCGAGGAGTTTGTGACGCGTCGGGCTCGCGGAGCTAAGGACGGTCAAAAGGGTGAATTTGGCTCCAAGTTTGAGAGGCCAAAGTTCACGCCCATGAGAGCAAAGGGGGACACACGTAGTGCGGATGCGAGTGAAAGCAGTCCGACCGAACGTAAGGAGACGGCGGCAACCGAAGCCGAACGCAGAAAGCGGTTCGAGATGAGGCAAGCGCGCGTTTGTTATACGTGCCAGAAGCCGGGTCACTTTTCGGCGCAGTGTCCAGAAACAAAAACACAAGTCGTGTTTTTGTCTATATGCAGCACTGACGAGAACATGAAGCTTCTCGAGCCTTACATGCGAGACCTCCTCGTGAACGGGAAAGAGTGCCGAGTGCTTCGCGATACCGCAGCTACGATGGATGTCGTTCACCCCTCTTACGTAGAACCCGATATGTTCACGGGCGAGTGCGCATGGATCAAGCAAGCAGTGGAAGCTCATAGCGTGTGTCTGCCGGTAGCAAAAGTGCTTATTGAAGGACCTTTCGGAGCACTTGAGACGGAGGCCGCAGTGTCATCTATGCTGCCCCCCCAGTACCCGTACCTATTTTCGAACAGGTCCGATCACCTCCTGCGCGAGAAGGGGCTTTTGTTTGGTGAGGCTAGCGTTCAGGCCTTAACCAGATCGAAGGTTCGGGAGCTCGCTGCAAAGGCGGTAGTTGCGGGGCCGACGTTGTTGAACGATGAGAAAGGGTCAGAGGCGCAGCAAGCTGGTATTCAGAGCACGCCCGAACGGGATAAAATTGAGCCTGTAGCGTTAAAGGCACCAGATACTGGAGAGGAAATTCCCGATGCGGGAAAGTTAGAAGAGCTTCCGGTCGAGCTTCCGGGACTAGGCTCAGTGACAAACAGGAAAGACACCGATCAAGTCATTAGTGACTTAATAAGTAAAGCATCGCTGTCGCCTGAGCAGAAAACCGAACTACACCAGCTCTTACAAGAGTTTTAAGGTCTGTTCTCTGAGAGGCCTGGTAGGACTTCTGTCCTTACTCATGACATAGAACTTACCTCCCCAGAGCCAGTACGATCCAAGGCGTACCGGGTGTCACCCCGCCAGAGCGATATTATGGAGGCTGAGGTAAAGAAAATGCTACAGCTCGGTGTTATTGAAGCGGGTGAGAGTGATTATACCTCCCCTTTGATTTTAGTTGAGGTACCGGGCAAGGAACCTCGTCCTTGCGTCGACTACCGCAGGCTTAATTCCATCACTAAGGATCAAATTTATCCGATCCCTAACATCGAGGAGCGCCTTGAGAGAGTGAGTAGCGCTCAGTTTATTTCCACCCTAGATCTTGTCAGGGGTTATTGGCAGGTTCCACTTACAGAAGAGGCTAGTAGGTATGCGGCGTTCATTTCACCAATGGGGACTTTCCGTCCTAAAGTTTTGAGTTTTGGTTTGAAGAACGCGCCATACTGCTTTTCAAGCCTCATGGATAAAGTGTTGCGGGGGCAGCAAGAATTCGCTTTACCGTATCTAGACGACGTAGCGATATTCTCCGCATCCTGGCCGGAACATATGGCGCACTTGCGGGCAGTGCTAACCCGCCTGCGCGATGCGGGCTTGACAGTCAAGGCTCCCAAGTGCCAGTTAGCACAGGCCGAGGTTGTCTACCTCGGACACGTGATTGGTCGGGGTCGTCGCCGCCCCTCTGAAATAAAGGTGGCCGCTGTGCGAGACTTCCCGCAACCGCGCACGAAGACCGATGTTCGGTCGTTCTTAGGTGTCGCCGGCTACTATCAGAGGTACATCCCCAGGTACTCTGATATCGCGGCTCCCTTGACGGATGCTCTAAGAAAGACAGAGCCGCAAACAGTCGTCTGGGATGAGATAAAGGAAAGAGCTTTTAGCGCCCTAAAGAGCGCCCTAACAAGCCAGCCTGTGCTACGATCGCCCGACTACACAAAAGGGTTCGTTGTTCAGTGTGATGCTAGTGAGCGAGGCATGGGCGTTGTACTGTGCCAACGGGAAAATGGAGAAGTAGAACACCCCGTCCTGTATGCTAGTCGTAAGCTGACGAGTCGTGAGCAGGCGTATAGCGCCACCGAGAAAGAGTGTGCGTGTATCGTGTGGGCCGTTCAGAAATTGTCATGTTACCTAGCCGGCTCGAGGTTTATCATTGAAACGGATCACTGCCCTCTCCAATGGCTGCAGACCATCTCTCCCAAAAATGGCCGCCTCCTGCGCTGGAGCCTCGCTTTGCAACAATATTCCTTTGAGGTACGTTACAAAAAGGGGAGTCTCAACGGTAACGCCGATGGCTTAAGTCGAAGCCCCTAACGTGGGAATCAGCCTCAAAATTGCTTGTTACTGATGTTTTTCTTCCTGAGGCAGGATTTTTTTTTAACTTATTCCTTTGTGTAGTGTTTCAAAGTGATGATGTGCTTTTTAGTGCAATTTTTCCGATTTGTGGACGCGTTCTGAGTGCTGCTAAACTACTGTAAGGAACTAGGCAGCAGTATAAAAGGGGAAAGAGCCTGGCAGGGCTTAGTGAGGGTTGTGCCGTGCTTGCTAACTGAGCGGTTGACTTTTGGCGTGGTTCTAACGCTTGCCGGAAACGAGAACAAAAATGTCACCTCTCCCGAAGTCACTTTGCAGTGTCCTGTGTGCACCTGAACGTGAGAACGAGGCCTTCTCTGTGCGCTGCGCTCAAGAAACGCCCAAGGACGCCCAACTTCGGTTATGAGCATCATCGAGCGACATCCCTCCGGACAGCGGATGCAGTCCCCTGACCATCGGGATCTCCTTCCCCCGGCGGGGCGGTCTGTTACGTTTCGCCTACAACGCGCGGTAATACCGGCGCGGATGCAACGGACGCCGGGGCTTTGTTCAAAGCGGCGGACATTTTGGCCCGTCCGACGCCGCCGCAACGTCTACCCGCCAAGCGTGCCCAGGCGTGTTTCAGTGCCACGTGTCTTCGTGTGTGCGTGTGTGTGTGTGTGCCCTCGCTTGTCAAAGCGCGGCAGCCGGGGAGCGGAGTTCCCCGAATGAGGAGCCTGGAGGTCTCTCGGCTCAACTGTTCGCGCCGTCGTGTGGGTGAGGGTTGGCGATGCGTCACTACACTCGGTTCAGCAGGTCTCTCGGCCCGACAGTTCGCGCCGTCGTGGGCTCCTGCTGCGCCGTCCCGTGACCTTCATCCCGTGACCTTCCCTCCTTCCCTTTTGGACCGCGACGCCGGGAGTATAAGAGCAGCTGCCCCCGGACGCCAAGAGAGAGGCTCCGATTTGTACTGTTGAGTTACGTGCTCTCCCGTCTCTCCACTTCGGTCAAACTGACCGGCCGCTCTTTTGCTATGTTAGAATAAACAAGTTGTTCTGTTACCAGTCTTCTCTTGCTTTGCCGGGACCTTCGGATGCTTCCAGTGCCCCAGGCCGCCAGGCCAACGCTACCCTTGGGGCTTGCGACCCATTGGCAATAACGGGCGTCAGCACCGAGACCCCATCAACTCGTGCCAGCGGTGCGATTCCAACAACGGGCTCTGCTACCGATCTCATATCCGCCGAGCACAGAACAGTAAGTATTATTCATAATAACTGGTGATGACGAAAAGTAGTGCTAAGACAAAATTACAGTTAAAACACACACACACACACAACATACTGTTGCGTCCTAGGTCATTTTAGTGTTATTTCAATTCGTGCAGCTTGTTTATCATCATCTATTAGCATCTAGCTCACGTTTGCCCTTTATTGTAGCCACTAATAAGCCTCAAGTTCTTTTTTTTTTTTGCAATAAATATTGTCACGTGGTGGTGACGTAAAGAACACAGTAGCAATACTGTGAAAGGCAAAACTAGATTTTATTGGGCGAACCTGTGCCCACAAAACAGGCTACACTTATAGCACAACGAAAGCGGCGAACACAGTCGGCGATCGTCGAAAATCTGATCAGCGGGTCAAGCGCGTCGGCTTTTAAAGAAAAGTCGTCGAATGTTCCAGACTAATCGTTCGGACCCGCGTGCCTTCCACAAAGTTCTACACCATTCGCGTCAGGTGATGAAATCAGATAACATAAGGTTCGTCGACAACAGACAGCGGATAAGAGCATCGATAACTTTCCAGAAACTTCGGATACATGCAAGCGCGTCCCGCGCTGTGCGATAAGATTTGTTAGGCGGCGAAACGTGGTCGCCCGATAAATATAAGTACACGTGTCAATATCCTCCTTCGTTATCGCTATCGCCGTCTCCAAACTTAGCCTGTACTGGTGCACATTTTGAAGCGGATATTTTTAGAGACTTCTTATTATTATTATAGTTATTACAATTTTTTTTTTCAATGCGAAAGTGGAGAGACGCAGGTCTTACGCGAGTAAATGCGGTAACACCGCAGCGCGCCCTTATTACTGACCGGGCGTCCGGGTAGGAATACACCGTGCAATTAGCCAATCGCCCGGCGGGTTGCGCAACTTTCACATCGCGGCGCGGGCACACAGCGTGCGGCGCGTTCTGTCGGTCGGTCGCCGGAGCGAGTCTGCGACCTGGTCGCTCAAGACCGCACGTGCCGCCCCGTATAGAACGTAGCAGTCACGGCTTCGCCCTTGGCCGTCCCTGCGGACGCGCTTCCCCCACGGTGCACGCACGAAGTCGCCGTCGCCTTGCTCGAGGAGGAGGTTGGCCACAGATGCGACACAGCGGCGAGCGCCCGCCGGAGCGAGTAGGTCAATGGCGCGCCCTCCCATCCGCCCACTCCAGGGCCCGCTGCGTCGTACACCGCCACGCCAATACTGTGCAGTGGGGCGAAAGCCTGGCAGGCGTGCTGAGCCGGTATCCAGCACTCGGAATAAAGCAGTGCATTGTCTAGAGTGCGCTTGCGCGCCCTTCTTACGCTAGGGAGCCGAGACGAGTCATTTTTGGACTGATTCGAACGCGCGGAGCCGCCTTGCGCGCACGCACTCGAAAATGTCACGCCAGGGCAGGCTGCCGTCAGTCACACTCGTCACAAGTGCGTCGTTCTTATGGAGAACATCACCGCGCCAACGGGAGCACACTTTTAAGTGCTTCGTAAATGCTGCAGCAAGGGCTTGCGATACTTCGAGAGTTATCATGAAAGTGGTTTTCACGTACATCAAGGTGACCCTGTTCGGCCAAATGGGATTCGCCCAACAACCTTCATGGTTTTCTTTTAAACGCTTACAAAAAGCACTGGAGACACGCGTTTCACTTCTTTCTCACGCACCTCCATAGACTTGCACTGTTGCTTACTAGCCGCCATGCGACATTCAATATTCCGCGGTGTTTCACGTCGAGCGCATGTCCTGCGATGCGACGCCAGCGTTTTCCTTTCTTCCTTTCATTTGTTTTCTTTTTTTTCTTTTTTTGTGTGTCGTTCCGCTCTGCTCGCATTTCTTTACACCGCACCCGTCGAACCTGACCGACTGCGCGCCGCCGGCGCCACCCAAACCGCCGCTGAAAGGAGGAGAAATAGGAGGTCAGTGTACGGCGGGCAACAAACCGCGCAGAGACAGCGCGCAGCAGTCTGCTTCGCCGTCACGCATGTGAGACAGAAGGGAAAGCCGCCTGTCTCTTCCCCACGGTCATTCCTGTCTGCGAGTTCTTTCTTAGTGCGCTTCGTCTACGCGTACTGTTACGCTGACGCCACGCTACCACACAAATAGCAGCACTTCAGCGTTGCCGCAATCGTTAACGTTACGTTCCTTTTGTCCATCGTTACGACTCCGTGAAGACCGAGTGCCGCCTTGTTTTTCTTTCTTTTTTTCTTTTTTTGCCTACGTCGCTGCAATACTACGCATTGGAGTGCCTGCTGCGACGTCCTCCTTGTTCTTAAACTTGTGAGCGCACAATGCGCACCGAAGTCCTGCGCGGTCCCCAGTACAGCCTTGTCGGACCGTACGTGCATTTGCGTATTCTGTAACGAGCCTGCGATGACCTGCTTGACTTTGTTGCAGCTTTGTGATTAATATGTGTTGTCCTTGTAACACCGTTGCAGCTGCGCCTCAGCCTGAGTGGTACACCATTGAACTGCGAAAATCGATGCATCATATGGATATGGTTCAGGCATTCGTCGATAGCGACGACCGGTGCCAACTGCAGCATCAGAGAATAAGTTTTGCAACAGCTATTGCTCCAAAAACTACTGCAAAGCATTAGCGACGGCTTATCACGGGCTGTATCAGCAGCCTAATTAAACTTGCGAAAGAACCAGGTGATTGCACACAACCTTTCTTTTCGAAAGCCCACGGGCTTATTGAAAAATTTGGAGGACGCTTAAGCTTCGCCTTTGTGAGTGGAACGCGACAGCATTCAAAGATCCCTGGCTGCTTCTCACGCTTCCCGTCAACTGGAGCGTTTATCGGGAAACGCTGGCAGGGAACGCTATGCACGAAGGCGAGCTTCGTGGTAGGAACGCGGCCTCTTGCGTGGGCCGCGATGCGGTCGAGGCGAGCGCCAGCTGGAGGTACTGCAAGAAACCGGGCGCGCCGCTCCGTGGTCCCCAAGACACGCATCGCACCGGCGCGCGCAAATGGCGGAGGCCGCAGCCGGTCTGTGAATGCCGCGGACGATTTGTGTGTGTGGTGGGATTTCTTTGAGTTCTCGCGTAACAGAATTATGTTTTCTCCTATAGTCAAATTACAATCCGAGAGCTATCGTGTCTGTAGGTTGCGCGTAAGCCGTAGTTTAAGATTTTTCCACGTATTTCAGCTTGAGAAATTCAATTAGAACAGTAAATTTCTTGCGTCTGGAGGGCCTGAGTATGGGTGGTTGGAAAATCTTTCTGCGACACGTGCTTCTTAGCGCTATGACGTTAAAACCACCTTGATGTATTTCGCTTTAAGCGGTAACGTTTTATTTTCTTTAATCCCACGACACGCAAGCAAGCACCCCAAAGCTGGCTGTGCTCATCTTATCTAGGCGGTCTACATGATTTGCTTGTCCTTGCGCTGCGTAGTGGCTAGGTGTTGTGCCATATTATGCTGTTTCTTGTTGTTTGCTTTTCTTGTTTACCTTGTTGCTTCTGTTTCTCTATATATCCTGGATCGATCCCAATAAAACTCCAGTTGCGAGAAAGCGCTCGTGGCGTCCTTTTCTTTCTTTGTCCCTTCTGTTAGCGCTGTGTTTTGTTTGCAACCATGAAACACATCAAACTAGCCTAATTTGCAGTTCTAATGAATCAGTTAGTTGTCCGCCAGAAGCTAACAATGTTATTTTTTAGACTAATTGAGCAACTGACTGTAGAGAAGGCGATGCTGCAATAGGTACCAGCATTTTCTGTGTCACAAAAATAAATAAATAATAGCTAGTGCGGCATCGTATCAGCGCTGTAAAACAATGTCAGAAGCCCAAAGAAGACAAGGCACACTCGTCGGAATTATATCCTTCCCAGTTTTACTTTTTCGAGTTCATTTTTCGGAAGTCACTATTGTCCTTACAACCATCCGATTCCTGAACCATTCCTCATTGTGGATACATGCCACATTTTTACTTATCATCATCATGATCATTATCATGTTCATCATCAGTAGCTAACCGGAAGCCCTTGATTGTCCTCGACGCCCTTGAGCGCGTCTTGCAGTAACGTTTGGACTAGGCGACATCTGCGGATGGCCGCCGTGTCTGCTGCAGACAGACTTAATTTGCAGACGTACGCAGTCTTCACAGCGCAGGTTTGCACTTCCAGAGAGGCAGCTACACTGGCTGAAGCAGTGGCCCGCCCTACTGCTACTCTTAGCAACCACTTCGCCCTCATCCCACCCCTCCGTCCGGCTTGATTGGTTGTCGCAAGCCCTAGCTTACGCCGCACTGCACCGATTTAATGAGACGGTGCATCGTTTGGGCGGGCTTTGAGTTTTGGGAGGCAGGGCGTGCCGCGTTTAAAAGCCGCCCTGGGGAGTAGACGAAGAAAGAAAGCCGGAAAGCAAATAAAGAAAGAAAGGGCGATGGCCGACTGTGAAACTCGGTCACCGAGTCGCTCGCTCCTTATTCTTCTTCTTCTTCTTCTTCTTCTTCTTATGTTTTCTTTCGATTCTCGTCTCGCTGCTCTTTCTCTTCGCCATCGTCCTTGCCACCGGTGATGCTGCACGCTCAGACTACACGTTTCGTAACAACATCAAAGGCCGCCGCCGCAACGCGCGAACCCTCCATCTCCCCTCCCCCCCCCCCCCCCCCCTCCGATGTCCCTTTCCATCCTGTCATCAGCTGGAATGCGCTCGTGGATGAGGCGAGGGGCAACGGCGCAGACAGCAGCAGTCTGCCTGGCGCTGGTGGTGCAAAGGTGACCGAGGAACCGAGAACAGCTGGTCCCAGTCTTATTGCGCGCCTTCCTCTCGTGCTCCTTTCTTTGTCGCCAGTCCTTCTTTATTTGCTCGTTTGTACCTTTGCCTTTCAGCCGCCGCTTTATCGGAAGAACCTATGGTCGACCCCGTTTCGGTAACTGACGGCCCGTGATCAGATTGCCGAAAGGACCGGTGACGCCGGTTGCTAAAGTTGGTCGCACGCGCGAAGGCCACGATCAGGCTTCTTCCTTTCTTTTTTTGTTACGTAAGCGTCCGAGAGAGCCGCCACGTGGTAGTTCGCGCACGTGTGTGCCGATTAGTGGGACCCGATTCGCGTCCCTTCAGTAACCAGTGAAAACGCGCGTGCGAGAGAGTATGCCCTATCATTTGAGAAGCGAGTGCTTCTATCCCTCACTTTATCCCACGGGTAAGAATTTGAGAGAGGGAGATAATTAGGCACAAGACTTTCCCAAAGTGTACGCAGAGGCAGAAACGAATTCTCCTGATTGTGTTGTTATTGGGTGTCAACCAACGATACTTCGGCGGTTACTTGGACATGCGCCTTTTATCGCACCTTTCTAATTTATCATTTTGGCGGTTTTATTGCCAAGTCCTCGCTAGCCCGGCTGTTCTCATTGGTACCATTGATTTATTAAAAATTAGGTTCAGGGCAGCCATCTCTACTCCCGCCTACCTCAGTTCATGTTCCAATCATTATTGCAGCGTTCATCGATGAAATTTTCGTCGGTACCGCCTTGCTTTCATATAATCACCCCACAGTCATCCACTCAGCGCTTCAGAGCCCACCTGTGGCTGCTGTCATCGCCGTATTACTTTACCGTCATGCTTCCCGTGTTCCACCATCCCTTTCGTAAGCAGCTACTATTTCATAATCATCCACATAGAAATGGCTCACAGCCATCATCACAATTAAGATGCGGTAAGTGAGCAAGCCATCACAAATCACAATTAAGATACGGTAGGTGAGCAAGCCAACACAATATGACTTTTTGGACAAGTTGGTGGGGTCTGCTAAACATTATTTACGAGCGCAAAAAAGAGACCTGCTTTTTGTATGTCTATTTTCGCGCCCGCAAATAAAGTTTACAAATGATCACACTTAGTAAATTCTGAACAAAGTCTGTATGGCGCCGTAGGCATATGTACGTATATACCGTATACACTTCGCAAAAGGTAGGGCATCTTATGTAAGAAGAAAAATTCAGTGTATGTACCGGGTGTTCTTTTCTTTAGCTGCACCAAATTTTTTTAAAGGCTGCCTATGGCAGATAGCACAATTCTAACCCTTGATCTAGATTACTCGATGAGACGGCCATTACTTCTACGAGAAATCAAAAAGTTCAGTTGAATAATGAAAGTAACTACGCTAATTAACTTTTTAATTAATTACTTTACGCCACATATTTTAATTTGCGAATTATAGCCGCTGAGTGCGCACGGCGTAACCACTTGGGACGAATTCTCTGGACAGCACCAGTTCCGATATATTAATTTTCAAAGTGTCCGACGAAATGCATTGAAGTCCCAGTTGCCCAGCTACTTTTTTAAGAAAACGCTGTTTTATGCATTGAGGCAGAACAGTAACTGGAGCACCAATGCACTTTGAAAATTAATATATCCGGAATAGTGCTGTCCAGAGAGGGAGAGAGAGAAAAGTATGTATAGAAAGATAGGGAGGTTAACCAGAGGTAGTTCCGGTTGGCTACCCTGCATGAAGAATTCGTTCCAAGTGAATACGCCATGCGAATTCAGCGGCTAATATTGGTAGATTGAAAAATGTGGCGTAGAGTAATTAACTTGAAAGTTAATTAGTGTAGCTACGTTAATTATTCAACTGAACATATTGTACTGGCCGCCTCATCGGGTAATTTAGATCAAGGGAGGGTTACAACTGTGCTATCTGCGGATACGCAATCTTCGAAAGATTTGGTGCGGATCGTTGCTCAGCTCGGACCTTCAGCACCAACTCTGGGCCATCCAGCGAGCTGAGGAAGCCGCCAAGGGCCAACAACCCTTGGCCGAAACCTAGGCGGGGTCCAGGCCCACCCCACCAAATCGCAGGGCACTCAGTAAAGTCATTTGAATGAATGAATGTAGATAATTTTATAGGCCCTATAAAATTAAATGCTGACACGAAGCTGAGTGACTTCGGAACTTTTGATGAAAACTGCGTGTTTCATCATTGCGCCCGGAGGCAATTTCCGCCGGAGGCTCACTGCACACTTGGCTGCATTGCTGCCCAGTGGCTTGCGTGAGAGCAACCACGTGCAATTTGCCGCACGGGTTTGACTGTAGCGTGATTGGTCGTCGCCGGCGAGATGCCGGAGAGACACGTGCTAATCCAGGACCACTCTACGGTCGCGCTCGTTTCGCAACCGTTTCTAGGAAAGGAAGTCAATTTGGTCGCAGCCTACGCCGAGTAGTTGCAGAAGAGTCGCCGCCAAGTATTGACATTTGCTCTTGGAAAGCGGCCTCGACTAATGCGAACGATCACGCGCTACTGCTGAACTAACCCTTGCCCTATCCATTGTCTCCTCATAAACTGCAAGTAAAGCAAAAACATTCCATTCCGACTTGAGGAGAGCACAGGGACATATTCGCTTTTCGAGCCGGTTCTTATCACAGACTGGTATTTTACTAACGTAAATAACCCATGGTTTGTTTAAAATTACAACTTTCAACTTTATGTCAAGATTTTACTATGTTTGTAGAGCCTATGTAGTGTGCTTCTTTAACTTGATTGAGAAAGCTTGTGATTTTTCTTGTGTGTTTATTTTCTCGTTTAGTTATCTTCTTGTTTGCTTGTTTGTTTATTTTCTCGTTTAGTTATGTTCTTGTTTGCTTGTTTGTTTATTTTCTCGTTTAGTTATCTTCTTGCTTGCTTGTTTGTTTATTTTCTCGTTTAGTTATCTTCTTGCTTGCTTGCTTGCTTGCTTGCTTGCTTGCTTGCTTGCTTGCTTGCTTGCTCGTTCGCTGGCTTGTTCGTTCGTTCGTTCGTTCGTTCGTTCGTTCGTTCGTTCGTTCGTTCGTTCGTTCGTTCGTTCGTTCGTTCGTTCGTTCGTTCGTTCGTTCGTTCGTTCGCTCGTTCGTTCGTTCGTTCGTTCGTTCGTTCGTTCGTTCGTTCGTTCGTTCGTTCGTTCGTTCGTTCGTTCGTTCGTTCGTTCGTTCGTTCGTTAATTTGTTTTAACTACGATATTGCGATAGCGGACTCTTCAGGGGCCGAACTTTCTATACCGTCGCAGATAGTAAACAATAAAACAAAAATGACTTACATAGAGTTCCACGTGTTTTTTACTTTATATTCGGCATGAATAGCTTAAGAAGTAATCGCTTCCGAATTAATTTTGCAAATGAATGAAGGTAACGTGCATTTTAATTTACAAGGACTCTCACAGTAACCCAACGAAAGACATCATCCACATCCACACCGACTCGCGTAATATCAACTCGCCCAATGTTACTACACTCCTGCTGGTCTGGTTTTGACTATAATGACGATGATGACGGCGACGACGACTATGATGATGACGATAATGAAAATGCAAAGAAAGGTGTATTGAAACGAACACTTCAAAAAAAAAAGAAAACAGAATAACTCGGACGCTCTAAGGGCCTCAATCGAACATACACCACCGCGTTGGCGCAGCGGCTACATGACGTTCCTCTGCCGAGATCGAGGTAGCGGGCTCGACTCCCGGCCGCGGCGACCGCATTTCGATGGAGGCGAAGTGCAAAAAATACTATTAATAAAAACTTAGAGCACTAAAAACACGAAGGACGTAGAAAATGAAACACACACCGCACGCACTCCCTCACAACTGACGTTTAATCCATCCTTTTGCAAAAAATTCGCTCATGTACACTTAGATTTAGGTGCACGTTCAAGAACCCCAGGAGGTCAAAATCATTCCGAAGTTCCCCACAACGGCGTGCCTCATAATCATGTCGTAGTTTTGGCACGTAAAACCCCGCGGATAAATCAAACCATTCAATCTGGAGATACTCAGGAAAAAATCCCCTGTGACCTCCACCAAGAACGTGTCAGCAGGGTAAAGGCCTTTGTATGAAGCATACGTCTTTGTCAAAGTAGCTTTTAAGAGCGGTGGCTACGTGTGCATAAATGCATAGAGGATAAGGCAGCGAGCGTGGCAACGTAACGTGAAGCGAACGGAAACTTGCCCAGGGCTTCTTACATAACCGCAAGGGCAGGGCTGTTTCTTACTGCGAGGCAGAGGAAATGCTGCATAGTCTTGCTGTGTCAGGCGGTGCCTTTAGTTTAGTGTTCCGCGTTCTAGGTTTTATTGCGCGTGAAAGTTACAGAAGGCTAATACTCTCGACCTCTAAAGTTCTAATCTACTCTTGAGACAAGGAGAACGCAAGTGAGTTAACTGTGCGGCGAAACGATGTCCGCTGAATATGGAAACCACGTCAGATCACCAGAAAGTGAGACCATACTGCAGTCGTCACGTGACCTGCGTCTGTCCCGCGCGAGTGTGTGCGTTGCGAGAGAAGTACGTGCCCGATTGAATGAGTCATCGTGACTGAGTCAGAATGAACGGATAGTGAACTGAATCAGTCACAAAACATAGCCAAGTAAAGGAAATTTTTAAACAGAAGCAAGTATAGCAAATGGGTCAGTGAAAGCGAGTAAGCGAACTAGTACTGAACGACGCAGTGAGTGAGCGACTGAATGGCGCGTGGGTGGGTAGGTGCGCCAATGTGCGAGAGAGTGAGGCAATTGATGAACGAATAAGTGTTTCAGCTTAGAACGACAGAAAGCCGAGCTAGTTGGTAAGGATTCACAATGCAAAGAAGGGGTAAGGCGTGCAGACGCGGACACAAGAGAAGAGAAGAAGACAACACGTGTTGTCCCCTTCTCTTCACTTGTGTCCATATCTGCACGCCTTACCCCTTCTTTGCATTGTGAAGTGTTTCAAACTGAATAAGTCAATCAGTGACTGAGACAGACAAATCAAATCAGAACAGACGAACGGACGGACAGACAGTGTGATCTAGTCAGGGAGACAGACAGAGATAGTGAGTCAGGGGTAAAAAAAAAACATGCGGCCTCTCGGTGCCGCGTGGATGCTCCCAGCGTCTAATTCCTCGGAAGAAAAGGGCGACGGCCGCCACGCGAGCCCGGAAACGCCTCCGTTTTCATGGCCTCTTCGGTCGAGCGCGCTCCTCTGGGTAAATCATCCACGCTTCGCGAAACAATCTACATGCGAGGCTGGCGTAGAACCCGCGTCGCATCGGCCTTCGGGTGCACCATTATTATTATTCAGCTTGTCTCGGCGTACGGGTGCGAACAGCGCCGAGCGGCCCGGGTAAGCCAACGAGAGAAATCGCCGCAGACATGCGCGCGCGTGTGACGAGCACCAACCAACGTTGACGCGCGACACCGCGACGTGGGCACTGCTGAGTTAACTGCTGTCAACCGGCGTGCGTTTAGTGCCGCAAAAGCCAGAGGCCGAAGGAGATCCGCAGACGGCTCGACCTTGTTGTTATGCCACGGGTGTGATCCTGAAGTCGTATATAGTCGCGCACTTGGCGCATGCTCAGTTCGGTCGCACCCAGAAATTTCCAAAGGCCTGCGCAGCGAGCGAGCTCTCGGATGTCAGCTCGACGCCGACCTGCGAAGAATTAACTGCTCCGCAGCTCGGATCTTCGAAAGTCCGCAAGTGAAAGGTCAGTCTCCGTGAAACCTTATTAAACTTTTAATGTGATATCGTTGTACAGGACGCTCGCCGGCATTCATTCCGTTCATCGAAGCAAAGTAAGACAGGCCGAACGCGGAGGCAGTGCAAGCAAAAACATACTGATACGCTGTAGTGTTAGGACCGCTCACAAATATAGCATGAGGACCTGGAACTTGAGTTCATCAAGCGTTTGTCGCTGGAAACGGCAGCAGTGTCTCGCAGCCAAGCATTGCTTAATTCATAAACTACCCCCAAGCATAGATCAATTATATATATATATACCAATTGAAGCTAAACTTCCCGGGTGGAACTGCACGCAATCCATGACATGTGCTGCGGGGCAAGAGTTTCGTGTTTATTAAAGGGACTGACAACTGGCCAGAATGCGTTGTGAGACGTTGATGGAAATGAAAGGGCAATGTCTTATAGGCATAGAATCCAGCACACTGTTAGGAATTTGAGTAGGAATTATAATTTTAAACTAGCAATAACAGTCTCAAGACCAGTAAGTGGCGCGAACTGGCGTTGAAGCCTTGGTACTACGGATGTAGTATATGATATTACTTTGTGTAAGTCGGCTGTTATGAAGTATCGCATTAGTTATTACTTAAAATTGTAGTTGGTGTATTATTAGGCTTTTCCGCTTTATTCTATGCCGTATGACGAAGTAAAAAAAAAAGAGTCCACGCTAACGAGCGGCTCTCGCGTCCCTCAATGCATGGCGGCGCACATGATTGTTGTTGTAAGCGCGCGACATTATGAGCACGCATGCGAGCTAGAATCCTTTGGTGCGACTAGCTCGGGTCTTCGAGCGATGACACGTTTCGGAAATCAAAAGCGTACGCGGGGATATGGCAACACGCTGAACTGCGTATCACGTGTAAAAGCGCGCGTCACTTTAGAGAACTTGGCTTGGCTAAAAAACACCCCTGACTTGCTAATGACAAAAGCTGTTGGACAGGAAACCACGAAAGCGCGTAGCTATTATTGTAGATTTAACCTTTCGGAAAACACGAAGCGCAGGAACATAAACAAAAGCTTGGAGGAGGACACTACTATATCTTCGCGTTTAAGAGTGCAACGCGATAGC
The DNA here is from genome assembly GCF_023375885.2 of Dermacentor andersoni. Lineage (NCBI taxonomy): Eukaryota > Metazoa > Arthropoda > Arachnida > Ixodida > Ixodidae > Dermacentor > Dermacentor andersoni. The sequence continues at coordinate 25,944,665 of NC_092819.1, forward strand.
ATTCAAAGATCCCTGTCTGCTTCTCACGCTTCCCAGCAACTGCAGCTTATGTAACAGTAATGTTTATCGGGAAACGCTGGCGGCGTACGCTATGCACGAAGGCGAGCTTTCTGGTTCTCTTTTGGTCTCGCGCCATTCCAGTGAACGACTACGGCCTCGCTGCAGATTGAAATATTCTATCAAAAAATGTTACACGGTGTTTTCCGCGTTACCACTGCATCGCTCGACACCCTGACCGGTAAGCTTTCCATTGCACTAAAAATGAATGGATACCACATAAAATTGGTTGTCAGTCCGTTTAAGGCAGCACCTAACTGATTTGGTGTGTGAAGGGGCGGACGTCGGATTGACGCAAGGTTAGATCAACCGTTAGGTTGTGTTCGGGGCATGACTAACGGTCCCGTCGGCAGGGAACGCGTAGTTCGAGTTACACTGCAGCGAAGCTTTTCGAACTACTACCGAATTGCGTAAAGGAGGTCTCATTTGCCAAGTGCAAGGGCACGTTGGTAAATTAAGACGAAGTGAGTACAGCGCGAAAGACGGTGCACAGAAAGAAGGGCACACACGGCGCTGACTTCCAACGATGCCTCTTGGCGAAGCAAACACCGTATCATATGTATTGGATCTTAAAAGTTAGGATGACAGTTGTTTTAACAACAACGCTATACTAGCTACGCAGAATCTGTTTGCACAGGCGGTTCGTGCGTTTGTCGTGTGCAAATACAGAGAGAAATTAGAGTCGTCAAACACTTAATGAACAAAAACTTTTTTAATTTTCTTGCTATCGTTATTGTAGTGTAGGTTTATATTTGAAACGTTAAGACAATCGTATTTGAAGACAAGTTTCCTTTCTTTGATTCTGCTGGGGCGCTTCTGTCCCCCGATGTCCATCATGAAATTTCGCACTCATTCAGCTAATTTCGTATTCAAAGCCTTGGATCTCGACTCAATGCCAAGCCCCCATTGTGACGTAGCTAACTGTGTTTGCAATATCGTTTCCAAGCGCGGCGATAACAGCCGAGCTCTTGCTGTCAGCTGGCGAATACTTCAATTTCTTTGATTACGCTTCATATTCCAACACGTGCGTTGGATCTGCACACCCACACACACACACACACACACACACACACACACACACACACACACACACACACACACACACACACACACACACACACACACACACACACACACACACATATATATATATATATACATATATATATATACATATATATATATACACATATATACATATATATATATATATAGCAGACAGACAAAGAACTTTAATGAGGTCCTGAGAAGCGGCGCACTTCGGGCAGCACTGCGGGCCGCTCCCACGTAGGGACGGGGAGGCCTATCCTCACCGCCACATCGTGGGTTCTCTGGACAGCGCGGAGTTGTTGGAAAAGCTCGTAACTATTCATGGCAGAGCTCCACTCCTCCTCGTTGACTGGATTGGGTCCGGGCAACGAGGGGCACCGCCAAAGGATGCGGTCTAAGTTACTAAGCGACCCGCAGTCCGGGCAGGTAGACTCGAAGGCGTCCGGGGCAATAATCCTAGCTAAACTAGGATGTGACCTAGTCTGCAAAATTCTGAGTGTGATTGCCTGAGGCCTGGAGGGTTTGCCGTGCGGAGGCAGAAAAGCCCACCTGCCCATTTGATAGTGCTTGCTGACTTCGTTAAAGGTGATTAAAATGTCTTCTAATTCCCCGTACGCATCCTGCAGACCTGCGTCCTCCCCGGCGCGCAGGGTTAGAGCGCGCGCCCGAGAGTGAGCAGCATCGTTGAGGTTGGTGAGGGATATGTGTACACCTCTCCAACAAGTACGTATCACACTTGGTGCGAGCGCCGCGTCGCCGTGTGGCCCGCGTGAGTGGGTGAACGCGGTAACTGCCCAAACCATAGTTGTGTGATCGTATGGCCGTTGAACCTACATATACATGACACTGGACCAAAGCGCATTCTCTTGCTTATGAACAACTCGATTCAAAGAAAAGGCGTCTTGCCAGCCAGGCTTGTGCTCGGCATATTGAAAGAAACGTGGCGCAGAACGCGCGCGTGAAGCCGCGCAGAACGTCTGCGATGACACGAGGCCGGGGATTCTTGCTATTAGGGACAATTGCTACACAACGAGAAGCGAAACGTCCTCAATGACCGAAAAGCAGCGGCAGGTATAGTCTCTCGCTGCACAACATGAAGCCAAGCGGCAACAAACGTCTGAGATGTCAGGAAACCGGCGACAACAGTTTCTTGGTTCGAAAAGAGAAGTGGTGCAGCGCAGATCGTCCGCCATGAGCCAAGAAGAGAGATCGTCTGCTATGACCCAAGAACAGCGACGCCACATCATGACTGGTGCTACCATCACACGGATGTCTTTTCAGGAACGGCAGTGAAGTGTAAGATGCGTGCATTGCACCTAAAGACTACAGCTCAATAAACGTTGCAGTGGCCGCCGCGTAGCTGGCTACAAACATGCCCGAACTAGAAAGTTAAAGCTTTCTCGTAAAGATTCGTGCAGTTGTCCCATAATGCCATAACACCTTGTTACGAAAACCCGAAGGACGCGGATATGTACTACTCGTTGTGGGTGACTTAAACGTTGATCTACACAAACACGATATTATGTGGACCGTCAACTTCACGAGCGGTATGCATGGGTTACACTTACTTCGTTCTGTCAACACGCCTGAGAGCACGTTTCCAACAACGTCCAGGTGCGGCGGTGGGATAGATGACGTGTTTGCGCGAGGTATAAACGCAGTCAAACTTCAGCTTTCCGTATACGATGTTGGCCACTCACAGACCTCTTCTCACTTTTCTACCTACACCGTCTTTCCAATAATATGAATTCACATGGAATCATGCCATCAGACACCCCTAGTCGTAAGTCACATCTCGTATGTCCATACGATCACTGGGTGAAAATTCAAACATTGTGCCCACGCAGGTGTTTTTAAACTTTTCTCGACTGCGTTAACGTTTGTAATTGGCCGTGAGCTGAGTAATCCAATCGTGTGTACATACTATAGCGTATGCTTTCTTAACGCATGGGTAAGCGTTGAATGTACATGTCTGTACGCAGATTTAAAGTACAGTTCATTTTACCTTTATTTATCTAATTCGACGCTTCTTTGATTAAACGTGTGTTTATATCGATGTTAAAGTGCATCACGATGCTTCCTCTACGTTTACCTTGCGAAGTAAACATGTCCGAATGATTACACATTTCCTTGAAGTGATACTAAACATAATTATAATACTGCGCAGAATGTTGAAAACAAACGTTTAAAGTTAACCAAACCCGTCTTTCTATAGCATAACATATATAGGCGACAACAATAAAGAAAGATTCGCTTCGGATATATTCCAACATATGCCTTGAATCCGCATGCTTTTTTTCTTTTTTTTTTTTTCCTTTTCCTGACGTCACCGTTCCCTTACGGCTTGACGTTGTGTCGAGATCCAAGCCCCTGAGTGCGAAATTAGCGGACTGAGGGTCAAATTTTATTATAAATGCCTCGAAAGAGGGGCACTCCAGGAGATACAAAGTGAAGCTGTCTTCAAATACGATTGTTTTCACGTGTCAGATATAAATATGTACGATAACCGCGATAGAAAAAAAAATGAATTCAGAAGCTTGTTAATTATTTGTTTGATGACTGTAATTGTTCGCGAGTGGTTATGTGCCCAAGCGCATAACCCACTTGCGCAAGCAGATGTCGCGCAGATAGCATAGTGTTTTTGTTAAAATTACTGTTAGTTTCAGTAAAAGCAGGAAGCAAACAAAGGCGTCTTATACAACCCCAGGAATAAAATATCACTTGCCAACGGTTAACAATTCACGAGGCACTCGTGAAATGTTTAGAACTGGTCTAGGTGCGTAGTCTCACTTGGTATCACCGCCACTGACGGGGAACTAACACCCACACTATCAAATTTTCTAATGTATTCTGTATCACCCGCAAGGTGTGCCTTGCCAAGACCTCAAAACGCTCAAAGGAGGGCCCGCAGCCGAAGTCACGGCAATGGATTCCCAGGTGGTCTTCTTGAACTGTGTTGCGCACGTTATTGCGCTCCCTTAAAGGCTCATTTAGCTCCTGCCAGTTTGTCCTGCCTATTTTCTCCCACAAGTCAGTGGAATCAATTACATTAGGGCTGCGGCGCAGGGCACAGGGCACGAAACACGTTATGTGCTTCACATAGCACTCTCTACGGCCTGCTGATGAAGCACTCACAAGCTTGCGAAGTTTTCATTCCGTTTTCCGAGCGGAAAGAAAACAACGGCGATGCCAACACGTTGCACAATCCTTTTCAGCATGTGCGATACGTGGTGTAAATATGAGAGCACGGCAAGCTGGTTCTTTTTCACCGGCGTATAAGCTGAGCGATTTCACCCCCTTTAAATGTACTTGAGAAGCTTTTCTGCAAGTGCATATATTAGGGCCTTCGGGCAACAAGTACTTGAGAAGTGACTTCATTGCAACGTTGCGTTGTGTTGTGTTGCAACACATCGTTGCGCTGCAAAATTTCGTTGCATCGCAAGGAAGTTTAAGCACAGGTCGGCCGCTTTTCTAGTGCCCGTTACCCGAAGGCCTTAATTTCTGCTGTGGCGGAAAAGCTTCTTAAGCAGATCAAAGGTGGCGAAAATGCTCAGCCACGACGTAAGGCCAGTGGAAAAGAACTATGTTGCTGAGCTTCCATAGGAGGAGGGGGAAATGAAGAGAAAAGTGAGGCATGTTATCCAGAAGTGCGTCTAGTTGGCTATCCTACTCTGGGGGACGGGAAAGAGGGAATAGAAAGATAAGATAGAGAGAGGGAGAGGAGGGGGAGAAAAGCCGCGGTAAGTTCGCGCACGCACGCGGAGGGCCTGAGCGAGTCAAAGGCACTCAAGTAGGCCAGTCGCCCTCGAGAAAAACAAAAGTGCCTTCACAGCTTTGTTGGCCGGCGAGTGACGGGGACGATCTTCAAGTATCACCTGCACAGACAATGGCCGATCGTCCAGTCTTGGGAATGCGATATATAATGTTTGTCTTTCCGACTGAATTCGATGAGAGCGGCACAATAAATGTTCAATGTTCTCCTCGGCGCAGCAGACGTCACATGCAGCACTGTCGTTCATTCCAGTCATAGTGTACACCTTCGTGAAAGCCACTACCAACCACAGCCGGTATAGAAGCGATGTCTCGCGTCACTGAAGCCCGGCTGGATGACGGAGTTGGAGCGAAGGCTGCAGTTCGTACAACCTGGTGCGCCTTATATTTGGGTTGTTCCACTCTGTTAAAGAGAGCTTGAGTGCCAGGTGACGAAGCTGCCTTGCAGCGTCTGTCCTGGAAAGAGGAATGGGAACGCCTTGTTGTTCTTGAAGTGACCCTCGGGCAGCTTTGTTTGTCTGCTTGATCATTTCCACTGATCCCGCAATGGCCAGGTAGCAACTGGAAAATAATTTCGTGGCCCTCTGTGCTCCCATAATTAAGTCACGTATCCCACAGGCTGAAAACAAATGTGCAACGTGTAGGCGTCACCATTGTTTTCTTTCCGCTCGGGAAATGCTTTGCAAACTGCAAGGCCGAATGTTTGTCTTGTATCCTTTCGCAGTGTCGCGAGTTTCCCACGTGTGATGCGTGCAAGGAGGGGTCCACACCCCTGTGCGTCCGGGTGGCAAGCGCTTGGGTTTTCCCTGCGGTTTTGGAGAGGCCAGAAGGCCCGCGTGGTGTCGGGCTACGAGTCACAGCCCGCGCATTGTGAGCGCTGTGCGGATAGCGGATTCGGAGAACACGGTCCTGTGCGCCGAGTTCGGACTCCGTCGATGGTCATAACTGGTCCACGCACTCAAACCTTTAGCGGGACTGCTGGACGCGGTGTTGTGCCACCGGCTCCCGAGTCATTTGCTGGCTACAGACGCCGCCCGAGTTTGATAAGGCCTGGCAATAAATTGTGCGTGCCTAGCGCTTTTGTACGAGGCCGTCACTGATTACCTGGAAATAGGAAAGGGAAACGTAGTTGCAGAAATAGGGAAAACAGTTTTGTTTTAAAATGCACTTACTTTTAAGAGTAAGCCCATCCCTTTGGGCTGTGGCTTAACTTCTAACTCTAATTGGCAATTGCATCTGCGGGACGATCGAACGACCCTACCGCCCTTTTTCTTTGTCTGTTTGAGCTATATATATTAATCCAGCCGAAGTCCTGTCCCTTAGTCTGGGCTGTAATCAGCTGTGACGATAGATCAGTAAGGCCCCTTACAGTAGTATGGGCTCTAAGAGTCATTGAAGCAGCCGAAGAGTGAGATACTGCTTGCTCTATCTTTCAAGTTGTAATTCATTTATTTCACCTCCCATGTTCTATAAACCTATAAACATCTTCTTGTCCATCTAGTCTGCCTCGCTTAAGCCCATCCCTTTGGGCTGTGGCTTAACTTCTAACTCTAATTGGCAATTGCATCTGCGGGGCGATCGAACGACCCTACCGCCCTTTTTCTTTGTCTGTTTGAGCTATATTAATCCAGCCGAAGTCCTGTCCCTTAGTCTGGGCTGTAATCAGCTGTGACGATAGATCAGTAAGGCCCCTTACAGTAGTATGGGCTCTAAGAGTCATTGAGGCAGCCGAAGAGTGAGATACTGCTTGCTCTATCTTTCAAGTTGTAATTCATTTATTTGACCTCCCATGTTCTATAAACCTATAAACATCTTCTTGTCCATCTAGTCTGCCTCGCTTCCTGTCAGCGTTTAATCATCTCTTCTGATCACCACACCAGAGACTTCACGTTCCAGCAAAGAACGGAGAAGCGAGAAGAAGAACCGACGACGAAATCTTTGCTCAAACTTTACAAGCTTGTGAATGCTTCAGCAGCTGGCCGCAGTGGACGCACTGTGAAGCACAGAACGCGTTTTGTGTCCTGTGCCGCAGCTGTGGTGTACTCGATTCCACTCGCTTGCGGGAAAAGATGTGTAGGACAAACCGGCAGGTGCCTAAGTGAGCGTTTAAGGGAGCACGACAATGATGTGCGCAACACAGTTCAAGGGCACCTGGGAATACGTTGCCGTGTCTACGGCTGCGTGCCCCTCTTTGAGCGTTATGAAGCCCTGGCAAAGCACAGCTAGCGGTTGAAGCGCGAAATTATAGAAGCAGACTACAATAGAAAGTTTGATAGTTCGGGATTTAGTTCCCCTTCAATTGCGTTGACACCAAGTGAGATTACGTATCGAAACCAGTTCTAAAGGTTTGACATAGGCCTTGTGAATTATTAATACGTGGCAGCTGCTATGTTCATCCTGGTGTACAATAAAGCGATTTTGTTTGCTTCCTTCCTAACTGCACCAATGGTTAAATAGCAGAGCGTCTGCCTCGTATGTGGGATGTCGTGGATCTGAATCCCGGCGCCGCCAGAAACCCGCCGGTTTTTCTAATGGGTAGACATGTACCACGACCCAGAGCTTGGTTGTTTATATGGGTTCTCATCTGGAAAGAGGGCTCCACGGAGATTTGCGAAGGTCCCTGGGCGCCCCTTGTACCACAGCTTTGGTGAATTTGGTCCAGCAGCCACCGCTGCTGTGGGAGGCAGATGAGTGATGCCACCGGGTATACCTACCAACAAAATAGGCACAAGCGCCCCAGGTACGATACAGGTGCTCGGCAACTACGGGAATTCTGGACGCTTGCAAGGACATCCACGCGATAGGAAGCTGACCGCATGGGACCGCCAGACTCCTTTAACAGGTGCTCGATATATATATATATATATATATATGTACGTATATATTATGAGTCCTTGCTTCACCAATCAACATTGTTGCAAGTCAGCGTCGTGTGATCTTTTTTTTTTAATTTTTTCTGTGTCTCCGTCTTCCGCGCTGTGCTCGTTTTGTCAAGGTATCATTTGTTTGGCACAGTTCATAGAATAAGCGTCCCGCACGAGAGTCAGAAGCTGATGCATGAATTATGCCGCCATAGTCATCGTAAAGTTATGTTACAGAAGCCCCCGAATAGAGTGACGGCGTGAAAGAGGTGAAGTGAATGAAAAATGTGCCGAACGCAAAGGGCTCAGTAAGAGGGGTTGCGCTGGAAACCAATACTTGTAGCGTTGCGCTCAAAAACAGTGAAAACGTGCATTTTTGTGAGCCTAATGAAGCGTTCACTGCTTCCCATTTTGATGCGAAAGTCGACGTAGTACTACGGTTCACCCCTCGCTTGCCACACCTATAAGCGCTGCGTTTGTGGTCCTTTCGGGTAGCCGAAATATTAAGAGGACGTGCCGCTGCGCACGTTCACCTGCTCGGAGCACGTGCAGTTTGCTGACGGAAGCATGCGGAAGAGAAGGAAGACAGCGTACTTGCTCCAACGCTCAGTGAGCGCACACCGTTAGGACCACCGCCCGAAAAACCGGGTAGAGGTCATTGACGTATGCAGTTGGAGGGGGTCGGCCTGTGTTTTGCACGTATGGCAGGAAGACCCTTCAGTGAACACTTCCCCTCACCGGGACACCCCTTGCCTCCTCCTCTCTGGTCACGTGACCGCAGCGCCCCCCCCCCCCCCCGCCCCGCGTCCCCCCTTCTTGCAAGAGACCGACCGGGGCACCGCGGGCACAAGCCGGGCCGGCAAACCATGACGAACAACCCAAAAGCAGCAGCGGCGGCGGCGGCCGCCCGGGCGCCCGCTTCGGAAGCGGCGCCCCGACGTCGTCAGCGGGTCGCCGTCATCGGAGCGGGGGCCAGCGGCTTGACCGCGGTCAAGGCATGCCTCGAAGAAGGCCTGGACGTCGTGTGCTACGAGCGCACCGACGTGCTCGCCGGCCTGTGGCACTACACGGAGACCGTGGAGCGCGGCCGCGCCTGCGTCATGCGCTCGACGGTGATCAACTCGAGCAAGGAGATGTCCGCCTTCAGCGACTTCCCGCCGGACGACAAGCTGCCGAACTACATGCACAACTCGCACATGGCGCGCTACATCGTCGACTACGGCCGCCGCTGCGGCGCCGTCGACAGGGTGCTGCTCCGGCACGAGGTGGCCGACGTGCGGCCGACCAGACCGGGCAGCGAGGACACGACCTGGACGCTCAGGGTCCGGAGGCTGGACTACGAGGGCGAAGACCAGGAGTTCCAGGAGGAGAGGGACGCCGTCATGTTGTGCACGGGTCACCACGCGCACCCACTGTGGCCTCGCTTCAAGGGCCTGGGCGACGAGTGCGGAGAGGGCCGGGTCTTCGCGGGGCGTGTGATGCATTCGCAGGACTACCGGACGCCCCGAGGATTCGAAGACCGTCGGGTGCTCGTCATCGGTGTGGGGAACTCGGCCGGCGACCTGGCCGTCGAGCTGGGAGGCGTCGCTGAACAGGTGAGTAAGTGTATTTGACAGACTGGCGATGACCATTCGTCTATGCTGGAGATGGGAAGCATTGTTGATACGTCGTGATTCAATGTGATACAGTGCTGTCCTTTAAAAGATGCGCCAGTATATAGGCGAGCAACATGCCAGACGCACAGGTGTAAAATGTCATTCTGTTAAGATATTGCGGAACAGTAATATGTTGTGTTACAAACAGGCATGCAATTAGTTTAAAGTTTCGAAATTGGCGTCTTCCTGTTTAAGTGGTATCGGTTTACCTGTGCATACAGCGTAGGCGCAGCGACTGTTGGCATTCCCTGGCAAAATGATGCCAAGCTGGCAGATTCTCTGCCCTCTCCGTGCACCATAGGGATTAGCATGTCGGAAGAGCATGCACATTGTTACCCTTGTTGCCATGTGATGTATAGTTAGTTATGGCTGAGCTTGAATAAAACTTGATTGTGACATCATTCAGTGATTTTGCGCGTCCCAACATCGACGCTACACCTTTGTTACGTGGAAAAAATTAAGAGTGAGAAATATTAACGTAGATGTGTTCTCCGGTGGCAAATTGTAATACTGTCGTCCCAACTTATCGTTAAGAAAACTGATGTTTGTGAAATCAATGTAACTATTTAGAGACCTAAACCGAAGAAGCACAAGTAACGTTTCAAAGTAACGGTTTTTGATTCCCTCAAGCGAACAGCTTTCGTTGCGACGTTGTCAGCTATTGTAACTAAGGAGGGAACGAATTTACAATAATAATAATAATAATAATAATAATAATAATAATAATAGAGATATCAAACCGGCACTGGTTCGATAACCTACTTCATCACTTTGCGCCTGAAGATTAAGCTTGCTCAATCTTGAATCCCGTTAACAGGCTTATCTAATCACTGCGGTAATCATCCCTTCATTTTGCCAGCAACACGACAAAGTTGAATGCTTTGACCAGCTAACGGCAGCATTGGACAACGCGTTTCAGCCGCTGAGTTCTGAACACTGAGAAACTCGCGATCGACGCACGGCATAAAAAGTGACAGTCAGTAAAAGATGTTTATGGCGACATGTGGTGGCACAGTGTCCCTGAAAACATACCACTGCGATGCTGAAAACATGGCTACCTCAAGTTCAAGATACGAGCACGTTGAAGAGTTTCTCTGCAGCCTTCCAAGTTCAAGGTCGCAGTTAGGCAACCAGTTTGGCTTCGACGCTATAGCTGTAGACACAGCAAGCTCAGTTTCGAACACTTTTAATTGCTGTCAAAGTGAAAGAAGTGCGACAGCGAGATATGAAGGGAGTGTAAGAGCATCGGAGTAATTTAGCTGGTGGCTTGGATGTGGCATAAGCAAGTAATTTGAGTAATTGAGCCTTGGAAATACCAGTCAATCAATTATTGCTTCATTTTCTGCATTGTCGATGCAAGGTAAAAAAATGAAGTATTGAAAAGAAAATGCTGAGTGCACTTCGGCTAGCTGAAAAGCATGTCGAGCGTCTCGCTTTATAGCCGCAGACAGACCCAAACTGTGTGTTACGTTGATTAAGTAAAGCGTGAAAGGGGCTAGTTGGTGCACGTTCAGTTGATATTCGGCGATTTGTACATATGATTTTAAAACGAGGTGTGAAGGATACATGAGATATTTGTTACTTGTTGGTTTAATAACTCTACACGAATTGTACGACAGGTTACGTTATAGCCGCCTTCTCGAAGGCATAGTTAACAAATCAACTTCCCACATATAAGACGTATTCGCCTGCACCGCATCAAACCCACACAGACGGGACAGATCAAAAGAAAACACTTGCTGCCTTTCTCCACCTGCGTAGAGTGTCGCTCTTTCAGGAGATAAAGCCGACGTCAAGCCAGATTAGTCTACCTATCCGTCCGGTTCCTGTCGACGTGAACGCCGCCATGTTTGTAACCACGCGCAGGCCTATACTGTATTCGCATCCTCTGCGTCCCATGCTTCGCTGTCCAGCTAAGGAGTCGGGTCGTTGCGAACCGACGCACTCTTTGGCCTCCCAGCTCTTCTCCCGTGCCAGCGCGCGCTCACGTTCCGTTGTAGGTCACGGTCAGAGAGAACGAAGAGGAAGCCAGCCGGTGCCGGTCGGTCGCCCGGGGAATCCGCTCCCGCGGACGAGAGAGGGGGGGCATCGTCCTCGCTATAGCGTGGGTCGCGCCGAAACTGGGCCAACGGCTCATCGTACGCGACGCCTGCTGCCGCCGCCGCCGCATGCTCGGGTATCACCGCCAGGACCAGTTATGTGCTCCGCCTCAAGAACTCCGCGCCATTCGGCAAAGGCCGGGGCTCCGGTCCGCCAGTCGGTAACGAGAGCCGGTTGCGTGTTCCAAGAAGGGAAGATGGTTCGCCCATTGTGCGCCGACTGATTCTTCCGCGAAGCTTCCGTTCAGTCGGAACCGCACCGAGCGCGATTACAAGGCGTACAATAGGGGATATTTCGGCTGGCTGGCGCAACTCATAGCTTTCACTACGCTGCACGCAAGTGTCAAGGCGGATGCCGCTGTCGGGCGCGCACCGACGCCAGGGGACGGCTGGTTGGTTGGCCGCGAGATCGCGGGCTCGTCTAGCGAAGTGATATCGTGGACGAGCAAAGACAAATGCGCGTACTGTAGCTGTAAAGAGCGATTGAGCATAATTTACGCTCGTTTTCGATCGTTTGCTACCTCCTCGCCTACGCGCAAAGTCGTCGTTGTCGTTGTCTTACTAGGTGCAAACACGTAAGGAAACATAATGCCTAAGAGCCGGCTATCCTTAGACGCAATTATGTTGAACCAACGAACCCTAGTAACTACCAGGATAGGCTAGTTTTGCAGGCCTGATCCTATCCATGTCTCGGGCATCTTATATTGAATGCCATCTCATGCATTTATAAGTTAGCTGAATAGTTGCCCTGATCAAGTCATTGCTTTTGTTGTCATTCTCAACAATCTCAAGGAACAAACAAAAAAGTTCTGCCCTACGCGCTCGAGGAGCATCACGGAACAAAAACACTAAACCGAATATGGCATACCCCTAAATGCCAAACGACTGAAGTCTCAGACTTTCAATGCTGGCGCGGGATCCACTGAGCGTCCAGAATACGAACAAGACCAGAGGAAGCCGTGAATGTGACTTTGTGCGCACGACAAGTGCTCCGCAACCACCGGGACAACCATGTCGCGTGCGCGCGCACGAACATCATGCGCAATACGTCGCAAGTATGGCGGCCACAGCAAATTCATGCGGGGCCATGTCTGACCAACATAGGAAAACAATGGCGACAGGCACTGCATCGTTGATCTGCAACTGAATATTTTTAATGAAACTGATTTCGACATACGTACATACGCACGACACAGCGCACACGAAGCAAGCGTGGCTGTGCCTCCGGCGGAAGCACCAGGGATGCCGGCACGGCACACTGCGCCTTTCCAGCGACACAAAGACCGCTCGGAACAGCTGGAACGGAGGAAGTCGTGAATGTCACGGCGTCGATCCGCACGACAACAGCTGCTCCTCAAATACTCAATCCGGTTTGCCTCTCGTACGCGAGTGTTTGCATGCCTCGCCGCCCGGGTGCCCCACTCTGCCGTTTCAACGAGGCTCGCCTTTGTTGGCGAAAGCGCGGCTAGACAGGATGCACAAGAAAAAGCCCGCCGCGTTGCGTAAGGCACGCAGCGTGTAGCCGGATGTTTGATCTCGTCCCGGTCTGCGCAGGCTTGAAGGCATATAGTGGGGCACATCAGCTGTGTATCTTGTCGGCAAACCAACGAGGGCTGCCGGAACGCAGTTGAGTTTAGGCCTGTCGTTTGTTGCGGATGGAAACGGTGGCTGCCTATACGAATGAGCGAGTCGCGTGCGCGTTCAGCCTTGCGCGCGTTTTGCGAGGCCAGGGTCACTCGGCGCTGGCTGTCGTGGCGCGTTGGAGGGCGATGACGACGCGCAGTCGCTGACTTGCCGACTGGAGTGGAAATGACCGCTGGGAAAGCACCGCCGAAATTGCCCGTCCGTACGTTCGGAGTATACGGGGCTGCCGCGGATAATCACGCTGACCCAGTTTATATAACGTGGTCTTCTATCGACATCTTGGCTAAGTCGTCGCGGTCGACCGTCCTCTATGCACTTTGGAAGTAGTGGTTACTTATTTGCGTACATGTGCGTAGGGCTGCAGTCTTTACGTGCGTAACGTAGTGAGGATCGTTGATTGGCCGCACGTGACAGGCATTCACGCGCGCTTCTGTATATACAGTTACGACACATTAGGCAGCTTGCTAACTGTTTTTCTTTTTATATATACACGCTACACTACACATGCCATGCTCACGCTTAATTGCATGCACACTGGTCATAAAAATTCCTGCTTACGCAATACCTTTCCTATCATCGCTAGCTCCCGCATTCAAACCCCGTGTTCTTACTTCCTCGTATACATCATCGTGAGCCAAGGGTTTCGTTTGGCGAGATTGTACTGCTGAATATTCTTAGAAATACTTAACGACAAGCACAACGCTTAGTATACCACTTAAGAGAGAGGATAAATTGGACTTGTGAATTTGGAATAAAATTCTGCTTCTCGTTCCGCAGTTTCTTGAACCGAGCCTGTTCTGCCTCATAGAAGCAAGGAAGGAAGGAAGGAAGGAAGGAAGGAAGGAGAAAGGCAGAACGCAGTGAGGTTAACCAGAATAACGTCCGGTTGGCTACCCTACACCGGGGGAAGGGTAAAGGAGAAAACAAGGATGACAGGGAGAGAGAGGAGGGAATGAAAGAAAGAAATTAGCGGTGAGTTCGCTGACGCGTGGTCTAATATCAATTTCACTAATACTCACAGACGTCGTCCTCAAGAGGCACAAAAGTGCCTTCACCGCTTTACGGGCCGACGAGCGATGGGGGCGGTGTTCCAGCAGCACCTGCACGGAAAGTGGCCGATTGTCCAGTTTTTGGAGAGCGTTAGCAAGTTCTTGTCTTTCTGTGGCATATTGTAGCACATAGCACAGCAGGTAGTCGATATTTTCTTCGGTGCCGCAGACCTCACACGCTGCGCTGTCGGTCACTCCAATTAATGTAGAGTATGCCTTTTTGGAGGCAACTCCTAACCAAAAGCGACAGAGAAGCGTAGCTTCACGTCGGGGAAGTCCGAATGGAAGTTGCAGTTGCGGTGAGGCGTTTAATCAATGCAGTTGTGTAAGTCTTACGTTTGGTGAGTTTCCACTCGGACAGTGAGAGACTGCGTGCCAGGTGTCGAAGCTACCTTGCGGCGTCTGTCCTCGAAAGCGGAACTGGAATGCTGTGCTATTCTTGATGCGATGTGCGAGCAGCGTTATCGGCGCAATCATTGCCACTGGTTCCACAATGGTCAGGTACCCATTGAAAGAAAACCTCGTGACCTTTTTGTTGGACGTGATGGTGAAGTTTCACAACTTCGTGTGTCAGCTGTTCATGACATCCGCGTCGGAGAACTGAGTGCGTGCACTGTAATACCGGTTTTGAGTCAGAGAACACAGCCAATTTTCTAGGTCTTTCACAATCAATGAATTCCAGTGCACGACGCAAAGCCGTTAGTTCTGCCACCGTTGAGGTTGTGGCATGCTATGTCTTGAACCGCAGTGTTATTTCTCGCGTTGGTATAACCACCGCACCACCAGAACTGCATGACTACGTAGTCGATCCAACGGTATAAATGTGCGCGTGGTTGTTGTACATTTCATGCAAGAGGAGTAAGCTCAGTTGTTTTAGAGCAGGGGCCGGTAGATCTGACTTCTTCTGTAGTCCTGGAATCATTATATGTACTTGTGGACGGTTCAAACACCACGGAGGAAACACTGGCTTGGCCGCAGGTGCGTACCCTGAAGTAAACGGCGCACGATGTGCACTGACAGTAGCGCTGAACGTCGAGCAGGGCCTTGCAGCAGTGAGGCACGCCAGTTGGTGGGAAGGGGTCCTAGTATGTCTGAGAAGCATACGCATTGTCTCAACGGTAATGTGCGTCGTGATTGGGTAATCCTGCGCAACGGCAATGGTTTCAACCATCGACGCACTGCGTGGTAAGCCAAAATATATCTTAAGGGCTTGGGCTTGAATGATCTGAATCGTGCGCAGGTTAGTCTCGCAGGTGTTGGATATTGCAGGCAGGCTGTACCGCAGCAATCTAACGAACAACGCCATGTACAGCTGTAACATAGCATGTATAGATACTCCCCAACTTTTTCCTGCAAGGAACCTGAGCAGGTGACAGATAGCAGTCAGCCGCTTCTTCACGTAATTCACGTGCGGAGTCCAAGACAAGTCTCGATCTGTCAATTACGACTCCCAAGAGCCTGTGACTTCTGCAGTATAGTAAAGGGTGTCCGTTAATCGATATGCCGCAAGCAGACATTGGCTTCCTCGTGAATGAAATCATTGCGCACTTTCCGCATGAAATTTGAAAACCTTGTTGACAAAGGCAGCAAGATGGGATTGTGGCTGCCTTCTGAAGCCGAGCGCGAAGCTGAAGTCGTTGCACACCTGATGCCCAAATGCAGATGTCGTCCGCATAGATGGAAAGTCGTACGGTGCTTGGCAGGTTGTCAACTAATACAGTGAGGGTTGCATTGAAAAGCGTCGGGCTAAGCACTCCACCTTGAGGCACTCCTTGGCTACCGTAATGCTCGGATGTCGGGCCATTTTCTGTGTGCAGGTAGAATTATCTCCTCTGTAAGTAGTTGCACACCCATCTATATATCTTACCACCAAGTTCTACGGCTTCTAAAGCGCTAAGAATGGCTTTGTGGGTGACATTATCATAAGCCCTTTTAACGTCTAGAAACAGAGCAGCAGATAGTCGTTTGCAGGCCTTCTGGTGTTGCACAAATGTTACCAAGTAAACAACGTTGTCTGTTGGTGAATGCCCACGCCTGAATCCGGCCATAGCATCTGGGTAGAGTTCATAGTACTCTAAGTACCATTCCAGACGTGTTCAATCATTCTTTCCATTGTTTTGCCGACATAGCTGACAAGTGCGATCGGACGGTATGAGGTCCAAAGGGGATAGCAAGCTTTGAGAAGTGGAATGAGGCGACTTGACTTCCATTCTTGCGGAACCGTACCCGTCTGCCAGGAGTCGTTGTATAGGAGCAAGAGTGCCTTCCGAGCTTGGTCTCCTAGGTTACACAGGCCGCGGTATGCGACGCCATCAGGTCCTGTCGCTGAACAACGCCTGCACAAAGCCAGCGCAGCTTCTAGCTCTTCTATAGAAAAAGGGCATTCCATGCGGGAATCGCGTGAGAACGGTGGGCGGTCGAGCGTTCCCGTATCCGTTCCGTCGGAATTTGCTTCGCCAGCAATTTTTCTGCAGAAAGATTCAGCGACGTCAATATCTCTACATTGTAGATAGTATAATAACTGCCCTACAGCTTAAGGAAGCACGCGCCAATCTCTCGTCGTCTTCAACTTGAAATACACTATATCCCAACTGAAGCCTTCCGTGAGAAGTCGAATAATTCCATGTACGTGTTTTACGTACACACACACTTACAAAATATGAAGCAGACAATGACGCCCCATCGGCCGTGGTAGCCCAATGGCTATGGCGTTGCGCTACTTAGCTCGAAGTCGCGGGCTCGATCCCGATCGCGGCGGCCGCATTTCGATGGAGGTGAAATGCAAGAACGCTCGTGCGTGACATTCAGGTGCACGTTAAGAGCCCCAGGCGGTCAAAATTGTTTCCGAGTCCTGCACTACGGCGCGCCTCATAATCATATCGTGGTGGGGGTGGTCGTGGTAAACTTTATTGAAAAGGGGAAAGGGGGAGGTAGCTGAGGGATCGGGCTCAAGTGAGGCCCAGGGCCTGCTTGGCCTTCTCCGCCCAGTCCACCAGTTCAAGCTATCGGTCGACGTCCCCGGAACTGAGCCAGGCTGTCCAGTCAGTCTCGCTGCTGACGGGGGATGAGAACACGGGATCATGCATATCGTGGTTTTCGCACGTGCGACCTCACAATTTAATGACCTCTCTCTCTTCTTTCTTTAATAGCTCGGGGCCAACACCGATTTTCCTATTCGAGTAATCTAACACAGAGATATGCTGTCATTAAACAATCACTGGACCGTATTGAATGGAATTCGTTGCACTTGAGAGAAAAAGCAAAATTATTATCAATTTAGTTTTTGTTATACCAATTTAGAACGTTTCCATTTTTAATTAACACGGTTGCAGGAATTGGCAGGTACAAAGAAGGAGCATTCACATACGTATGCTGAAAGGTTTTCCTGCGCATGTCAATAACTTCGCAAATATTGCGCGCCTTATCCCCAGAACTCATACGGATTTCATAACCATACGGACTTCACACGGTGTCCTTATAACTCCGCATAAATCTTGCGGGAAAAAAGAAACGTATGTAGAAAATATGCGGAACAACTGAACCAGAGCGCCGCGGTAGGAACGGCGCCTGTTTTTCTGCAGGCGAACCTATATTGTTTCAGCCCCTGAACGAACGCACGAAAATAGCTACAGGCAGCGAATTAAGAGACCACACGAACTGTATTCCGATTCGATCCATCGATACTACAGGTATACGCTAGTAAATAACAAGAAACGACCGAGTTGTTTTCACCCCCAAAATGAGCGCTCTCTTTATTTATTTATTTTTCCGCGTGACGCGCGCTTGCGTCTGCAGACCACGTGGACGCCTCGAATCAAGGCTGTGCTACCGATACACCTCACAAGGTGCTTGCTCACCGGGCGTTTATTCCCGACTGGATTTATGACTGAATCTCCGGAACGAGTAATCGGCAGGGAGCGCGGAATGAGCTCGCGTGGCGGTTGCTCGCACCTTCATACGAATGCGCCCTCGCCCGTTTCCAAGTACGGTGTCATGGCCTCTCGGGCAGCCGCGTTAATTCTGGTCTGCGGCAGCCAGTCGCATACTGGGTCAGGGCTCAACGGCGTTGTATATATGCGCTCCGCTCGGAGAGTCTCGCAGTTCGATAGCTCAGGGACGCCTGCGTAACGAGGCTCGTAACGCTTCCACGATGAAATTACTACAGAGGGAATTCTGGCGCCGCAATTACGTTTAGCCGATATGGGAGTACGCGTAGCCAATGCGAGCGCCGACGTAAAGCCAACGTGAAAGTACGCGTAAGCAATGGGTAGGTCAACGGTCAACAAGTGCGGGAGTACTAACAGCCAATAGAACAGAATTTATTGACAGGAAAGACGGAGAGGTCGACCTGAGATAGTGCGCTCTAGTCTGCTACTCTGCACTGGGGAAGAGGGAAGGGGAGTGAAACTACTGGGATGGATGCTGATGATGATGATAAGAGAAGTGGTGAGTGCTTATGTATGTGAGACAGTTGCCTTGCTAGAGCCGCTCGTCGAGCTTGGTGCCCTAACGAAACTTCACCAGCACTTTAGTCGCACGCACTGAAGCTGCAGTGTCAGGCCATGGGCCGAGGATAGCTTCCTCCGACAGTGGTTGCCTGCCAACGCTGGCTAGGAAACTTTCTAACGTCCTTCGCTCCAGCATACATGCTGGGCAATCACACAGTATGAAAGCAACGGGTGAAAACAACGCCCAGCCGAATCTTGTGTAGCAATGACGTTTTGCTCCGCGTAACCTTCGGGGGCAAACAAAATTTACCGTCTGGGTCGATCATATGTAGGCGTCTGTGAATATTGTTATCGTGGGCTCTGTATGCCTTTATAAGGTCCTGCATGAGTGCCTTGATCATGGAGTTGGTGTCAGGTCGCGAGTAGGCAATCCGTACTTCATCAGAGGAAGAGAAGGCCGATGTTGCCTCACTGTCAGCGAGTTCATTGCCAAAAACACCACAATGACTAGGCACCCATTGAAAGGTGATCACGTGGCCACTTAACTCGGCACTGTGATGAAGTTCGGTGATTTCCAGCACGAACAGGAAGTATGGCCCTTTCTTTAAAAAGCATTTTAGCGCCTGTAGCGCTGATTTGGCATCGCAGAATACCGTCCATTTATGAGGTATCTGCGTTCTCATAAAATGGACAGCCTCCCATATTCCCGCAAGTTCCGCAGCTGTAGATATCGATTTGTGGTCTAATTGAGATCGCCGAGTAATTCCAAGTTGTGGGATGACAAATGCGGCCGTTGCGGCAGATGGCGTGATCGAACCGTCGGTATATACTTGTACAGTCCCACTATATTATGTACATATATGGGACAGGGTGAGCTATTTCAAGCCAATGGGAGAAACGTGGGATTTCTTCATAATTCCGGGTATCTGAAGCCTCACTAGTGGTATTGGAAATGTCCGTGGAGGTGTCTCGGGAATGTTCGTTGCCTTGAACCTGGCAGGTATAATGCTTGAGTGACATGCAATTGCTTTAGAAAAACCACAATCAAGGTTGGTTCTTGGGAGTGTCGACAGAGGATGGTGTGAGTGTCCGGTCAGCAGGCGAAGATAGGTTCGCACAGGTTCACAAGACCTGTATGTGTCGATTGGATAAAGTACTACCCAACCTTCAATGCTCGTAGCTAGATCATAGATAGATCATATCTGGTCTATGTAGTAGCCGCTGTTCCGCCAACGCATAAATACGATCGAGAGTAGTACAGCGAAATATCAACCTTAAAAAAAGCGTTCGTTTCAGCGAAAATTTATCCGAGTAACTCTGTGTAGGTGAGCTTTAGAGTAATCAAGAAACACGGAAGAGCAATAAGTATGCCATCTGAAGACAATCTAGACCGTTTAGACAGTATGTAAAAGCTAATTATTCATCAGTGTAGTTTTACGTGTCGAAGCCATTGTTTGACCCTATAAAGCTCGCCGTAAAAGGAGTGTTCCGGGTAAATATTGACCACCTGCATGGCGCTCCTTAGCACGCACCTAAATGTCGAGAAACGAGCCCATTCTTTTTCTTTTCGTTCCACCCTTATCGTTACCGCCGTGGCTGGGAGCCAAACCCTCGATTTCATGCTTACAAATAGAATATTCCCTATAGCTATAAGAGGCTGCTGACGTCGGCACGACCACGGCCTTTCGTGTCTTGAGACAGTTGGACGCCATGCGAACACGTTTGCGAACAGCAGCGGTGAGTGGGCGCTTCCACGCCACGTCTACGTGACTGCGGCTACGGCGGTTCATTTCCCGTACATATTTTTTATCAGAAAACATGCAACTTTCCTTTTAAGTCGTGTTCTTTACAATGCGCACACGATCGCGCTAAATCCCGCTTTTTTTTTTCCTTTTTTTTTCTGGGATTTTAGGTGGCGTATGGTTGTGCAAGCGCCACCTATTGAAACGTGTTAGCCATATATCGTAGATTGAAGAGTGTTAGTGTTTTTTTTTTTCTCTCTATCTCTCTCTCTTCAAAACCTTGCCACGAAACTTCCTTCTAGCAACCGGATAGAACTGGCCCAATGACAAGTTCAGTGTCACGGCATTACGCGCTTGACGCTGTATATATAAACGTATATTGTGAACGCAGCAGACAGATCCCAGACAGAAAAAGAAAATACGCACGTTCGAGTACAGCTATTTGGAGAATCGCGTTTTGGTATGAGTCGCTGAAGAAGTCACATGCACTATACTACCATACAGGCTGAATGTACAGGGATATGTTGCTGGGCGTTAGTGAGTTATAGTGATTATCTGTCTCCGTTGTCTTTCCCGCAGGGAAGCAGATTACTGTAATCCCGCGTGGGGCGTGTACTATGACAATCATGGTTTTGGTTCTGCTGTCAAGGCGAGGCTACCTATTTTCACCAAACGTTGCGCTCGTGATGTTTTGAACGTATATCAGTTTTGTGCTGGGTGTCGGAGAAAACATGTTACTCCACACCGGCCCGCGACACTGCCGAAACCAAATTGTGCAAGCACTGCATAAAGCAGCGTTACCTCAAGGCGATCTACAATGAGCTAAGAGGAATTTCCCGAGGCGAAGCAAGTTTCTTACGACAGCTTTAATACGGGTAATATCCACCCATGTGCTGCATTAAGGCATAAGAGACCGAAACATTGCCGTGTTTTCAGGCTTTCGATTCTGAAGACCATCCGAATTGTATATGAAAGATTCTGCATTGTATGCAATACGCAGCGTATGTCGTAAAAATGCCAATGTCAGGACACTCGAGGCAGTATCGGGTAGTAGGGCTTTGCGTCTTGCTGGTATTGCTGGCACTTGGCTCCATACCTTCGAAGAATTAATACTTTCGGCTATTTTTGACTCTGCTGTCAAAACAAGGATACTGATTTTCGTTAAACGTTTGCACTCGAATTGTTTTGAACGTATACCAGTTGTGTACTGCGTGTCGGAGAAAACATGTTGCTCCACACCAGCCCACGAGGCTGTTTAACCAAATTGTGTAAGCAAAACATAAACCAGCGTTCCTCAAGGCGATCTACAATGAGCTAAGAGGAATTTCCCGAGGCGATGCAAGTTTCTTACGACAGCTTTAATACAAGTAATATCCACCCAAGTGCTGCATTAAGGCATAGCAGAGCAAAACGTTGCCATGTTTCCGGGCTTTCGATTCTAAAGACATTCTGAATTGTATATGAGGAATTATGAATTTCAAGAAGAATTCTGAATTGCATGCAATATGCAGAGTATGTCGTAAAAGTTCCAATGCCAAAACACTCGAGGCACTATCGGGTAGTATTGCTCTGCATCTTGCTAATACTGCCAACACTTGGCTCCGTACGTTCTAAGAATCTATACTTTCGACTTGGCACTCATCCGCTGAACCGAAATCGTAAACTCGGATTCGGCCGCCTGAGCCGATGTCATAAACTTACCGGCGCCAAATGTGACCAGCATTTCTGCGGGCCCTTCAACGAGGATGCACATTTGTTTGTCAGTCAAAGTGTGAGCCAGCAACTGAAATACAGGCTACATCTTTTTTAGACAATACAGATTTTTTATTAAAGAAAGAAAGCTATAATCGCAGCGAGCATGGAGTTCTTGCAGGCGAGTTCCTAGGTGAAGCGGGCATAATTTGCCACTAATAGCATGAGCTTCAGAAGACTAATTAAGAGAAATTTATTAATTAACCTTTTCATATCGAAGCCGAGCGTCGCTGGAGCGCATAAAAGGTGGCCCCGCTTTCACATCGGACCGAAACACCCTGTGGCGATTAGCGCGAGGAAGTTGGAAACCGAACGTCTCCGCCAGGTCGCGGCAGCTACTGATACGGCACGCTTTGCCTGGCAAGCGTGTGCGGCTGTGTGTCGGGTCAGGATTCGCCGCGGCATTGCCATCGTTCAAGCTTCGCCCTACACTTCTCTACGGGGCGTTGCCGTCTAACGCGCAGCGGTATGCGCTCAGTCTCGATATTGCCTCGATTGAGCATTGGGATTTTATGATTGATATCATGAATCAGGTGCGATTTTCAGGATCTTTGAAAAAAGCTGTGCATGAAAGTCTCATTGCCGCCAAATTAGCCATTTAAATACCTGCCCCCAAGGCACTAATAAAAGGATGTTAATTTATGAATTCTTGTTAATCAGTCTTCCCAAGCTTACATTATTAGCGGCAAAGTGTGTCCGCCTTGCCTAGGAACTCGTGTGCACTAACGCATACTCGCTGAGCTCATTACATTTTTATTTAAAAAGATATCTGTTCGTATTGCCTAAAAATTGCGATTCAAGATTTATCGTGCGAAAATTCTCTCTTCGCAACTTCACATCTGTCGACAGCGGAGTGCCGCGGGGGCCGATACAAATGGTACCGTTTTAAGAGCGCACGCGTGCGAGTGTACACTGTTTACCGAGGATTAAGGAGGGATGTCGTTGTGTACACCGACTTCTTACACTGAAGATATAGATCAAAGCACAACCCATCTCGAAACCTTCTCAGTGACTGATGTAGGTATAGTGCATAGTTTCTCCTAAAAGTTCTGATCCACTCGGCGAGTGATCATATCTGTCGCCGGAATCAGTTTCAGAGACGGCGTAGTGTTGCTGTCGTTGTTGTTGACGCCACGTGTAAAGTCGGGAACAGTAAAAAAAAAAAAATTATAGGAGGATTCTTCATTTTTATTGTCAAAGTGCAAATGCGATATTATTGTGGTTATCATCGTTGCTTCAGCGTTTCTTTGTTATGTGACAATGTTGTTTACAAAGTCGCTTTAAGAGCGTCTTTGTAATATCGTCTTGTTACTTTTGGCTTGTATGTGACAACGCCACTTTGTTGTAACTGTGATGTATATTGTTATATGCTGTACGTTGCAAATGTGTTTCATATGCGCAACATATTCAAGAGCCATGGAGTAGCCGACACCGTACTTGCGAGCCAAAATCTACTTATATCAAGTCAATAATAATTTTAAAAAAAGAAACAGTAAGTTGAAAATATCGAGCAAGAAAATTTCACTCGCCATCACGGCCTTGAGAAAGTGGTTAGCCAGCGGAGCTGTTGAAACCCCCCCCCCCCCCCCCCTACAACTGCGGAGGGGGATATGCAATGCTTTATTCCTTTAGAGTAATGGTGGTAATGGGAGTAAGGGTTATTTCGAGGGCACGCCACCACCGATAGAATTGGTAAACGTCATCAAAGTTGCTAACGTTGTCTTGAGTAGATTTGCGAGCGAACACAAGCATGTTCTTTATTGAAACGTATGCTGCTCTGTATGTTATATGCATGATTCCAAAGAATGTACGCACTGTTTGCTTCGCTTTGCTCAGTGCTTGAAGCCTCACCCTTACGCGGGTACGAGCCACTGCCCCCAGCCCTGCGCTGCCACCGGGATTGGCCCACATTTTTGCTGGCGGACGCGGACACGAAAAATACCGAACAACTAGAGGCTAACAGTTTCGCTGTAAAGGATTGGATGCAAGTTCACAGGGGCATGTACAAATGCCAGGCTGAACGCCAACAGTGCACGGGGTCTGTATGATATTGCTATGTTCGAGAAAGTCACGAAGTGCTGCGACAGCGCGCCTTTTATCATCCGGGTACGACCAGACATCAAAGAAACCTTGAGACGGATAAAATACACTTATCCAGCAAACGTAAGTAGCTCTGCAGGGTCACGATCTGCCACAGAGGGCATTTAATGAGCAGGTGTGCTGCATAGGTGTCTCCGGAGCGTTACTGCGAAAGCAAGCAGGGAACGACATTGCTTCTGTGTGAGAAAGTGTTTGCAGGAAAAAAATATACAGAAGCAAAAAAAGGAGAACATAAAGGTTATAAATGTTGCAGAATCGCGCTACGGAATAGACACCCGCAAAAAATTAAAAACAAGCAAGTATACGAACACGGTGCAACTTTCAACTGGCGTTCTTTGAAAGATTGAGAAGAAAGATTATGCAAATCGCCCGTGTTCGGGAAATGACGTTCAGAGAGATTCCCTTCAACAAAAGAACTGTGCACTTGAAGGCAGGTATTTGTTGCGCTCACGATATCTAGGGATCGCTTGTCGTTTCAATGCGTAATTCAGTAGAGCCGAGAGGCTACCGCCGGGACATCTGTAGGGGTACAGTACAGATGGAGCTACATATAAGCCGAGACGTTAATGGGAGTGCTGTCCTGTGTATGAGCCATTCAAGTGAGAAAGCATCGGCAGCAGCAACTGATACGATCAGTAATGCACGGAATGGCCCACCTATAAAACTACGCTTTCAGAAAAGCGAAGAGATCAAGCAGACACAGCGGACACTTTTGTCTTCATATGGTTAAGGCATGTGCAGGCATCATTGACCTTCTTTCAACAAACGTCAGCTGAAAGCAGCGCTTTGCTTGCTGTGCTTGCTCCATTGCGTGCGCCTTGTCTACATGCGCGCTTTTGCAAACTTATTGTGAAATGCCAACACCCTCAAGTTAACAAGCCGCTAAATTAAAAGTTACGCAGAAAGGCTAATAATAGAATAATAAGAAACACGTGCAACAGATTCTTGAGGATTTGGTAACACAAACAGCAAATTTGCGAAACTTCGGAGGGATGAAGCGAACGAAGCGATGAAGTGATGCGGGGACAAATGGAAGATAATAAATAAGAATAAAAGAAACATGAAAAATAACAGATAACAAATAAGAGGAACAACACTTCGATGTACGCCTAAATGCATAAAGTTGTGCTTGCTTTTCTTTTCGTTCCTTTTCTTTCGCTCGTTTGTTTGTTCTTTCGTTCATTAGCACATGACCGTCAAAGCTGCATCCATTCACAAATCGTCAGTGGCTTACGAGTCGAGAGCTTCGCGAATTATGGTCACCCGATTGTAGACGCCAACTCCGCAGCTTCTAGAGCACGCCCCAGAGTGCGTTGTTCGGTAAGTACGTACGTAGACGCCCGCAGGTCTTCCGCTTCGTTTTCCGTGTCCAATTAGGCGCCCTGGCCAACCGCCACTCGAATGGGAACCTTATACGTAATTATCGATGTTTTCCTATAGGTGCCCCGATCGTCCGCTATTACGTCATCCGTGTGACGTGATGCGCGCGCTGTAATGTTGCCTCGTCAAAGGGATCGCGTTTTTCCTTATTTCCCAGACTAAAGGATGCTCGCCTTTTCGACAGACGAATTACGTTTCTGTGAAGTCAGGCGCGAATTCACACGCTCAACGGCATTTCTTTTTTTTTTTTTTTTTTTTCAGCGCACTCGATTAATCGCTGCTGTCGTGACCTCGAAGTGAAGGATGTTCTCATTTCGCATAGGGGTGTTCGAATGGCGAAATCTTCCAATCGAGTTGAACAATAATGTTTGAGAACAAAAAAAAAGTCATCTTCTGATACCGAAACTAATAAAAAAGTACTTGCAATTTCTAAAGAAAGCGAAATATAAATGTTCCATTTCGCTGGCGAGAAGAAAAAAGGAAAGCGGCGTACTTACATTATTTGATACTCACGATTCCATCGAGAAGTAGATGTCAGATCAAATGAGAAGCTTGTGAATGAGAAGGGACTGAAATGTGATGGCAACATAAGTATTTTCGCCAGATGCGCAACGCGTCACCAGATGCACGTGGTATGTTGTGTTTCTTGGTACTAATTGTGCACCGCACATCCTTTCAAAGGGACACAAGACGGCCTAAGATTGGCCAAATAATATACTACGTCGCTTAAATCGAGACAAGAACTTCATAAGCAGCAACTAAGGCGAGGCCATGCCTATGTAGCGATAGGCGACTAATTCCCAAAAGCCATCACCTCTATTCGTTCGCTCGGAAACTCGGGTTCTATTCAAAAAGCTTTTCGTTCGTAAGTGTTCTGTGCCACTGGCCGGCTGCCTTCGCTAATATGTCCACAATCAGGATTGGCTGGAGTTTTCTCTTAAGAAGAATTCTAGCGTACAAGCATTTTTGTGAATACGGGCCTTCATGTGCCTTTGCAACGACCACGATTCTTCTGCAGCACAATCATTGGGAAAAGTACCCCCTGCATCGGTTTACCTCGCCCCCACCCTTTTTAGAGCGCAGCTCTTTGGCACCCGTTCCCCGCGTTTCGCGTCGTCGTCGGCCTCGCCGTAACCAAGGTCATCATCTGCGCTCCTCTAGCTGCGCGCGCTCCTGCTGCCATCTCTCGCATGCGGCGCGAACCCCCCCCCCCCCCCCCTCTTCGCGGCGGTGACCCACTGTAACATGGCGCGATGGCTCGTCGCCGGAGCGCCGGCTCGATAGCGGCAGATCGCGGTGTGTGCTGCCCAGTGCGAAACGCAGAACCGCCTCCGTTCGGCACTGCGTGTTCTGTATGCGGTTGCCTGTTGTTGAAATAAGGCAGCAGCTGCGCTCAAAGATCGCATTACCAAGAAGCGCAATCGTCGGCCAATTTTTGTTGTTGTTGTTGATATAAAAGTAAACAAATGAGTTGTCGCCGATTGCTGGCGACGGCTACCCCTTTCGCTTGATTAAAATAGAGCATGAAAAATTCACAACGTATAAATGCTTTTATTAGCTTAATGCTGAAGCACAAGAACTTCTATTACATTAAGAAATTAAACAATCGTCTGCAAACAGTTTGAGCTTTACGGGCGGCTTTGCTATCTCTTCAATATGAATAATATATATATATATATATATATATATATATATATATATATATATATATATATATATATATATATATATATATATATATATCAAAAATAATAACGTAACGGCCCGAGAACTGAGCCCTGCAGGACTCCTGAAAATACTTCTAGTGGACCAGAAGCGACATCTTCTATTTTCACGTATTGTTGCCTAATTTTCAGCTTTCAGGTACGCTGCGATCCAAATGCACAAATTGACTAAGTCCGGCAATACAAAGTTTATTCATCTGTCTATCATGAGGCACCTTCTCGAAAGCTTTAGCAAAATCTACACATATGAGATCAAGTTGCCTTTACAAGCCCAAAGCAGTCGCAAAGTGATGAATTATTTCGATAAGCTGCGTTCTAGTTGAAACACCGCTCCTGAAAGCATGCTGATAAGAATAAAAATAACTTTTTTGGTTTTCAAAGACGCGATAATGTGTTTGGCTATGACGTGTTCTAATGTTTTGCCGCAAACGGATGTAAGTGAAACCGGTCGGTAATTGTTTGCAGAGAATCGATCACCACTTTTAAACACAGCAATAATGAAAGTTTTGCTCCAGTCACATGGTACCGAATTAGAGCAAAGGGATTTTCGGAAAATAATTTTCAAGTAGCTTTATAACCACTCTGCATAACGCTTTTAAAAGAAACGGAGGTCGGTATTTCATCGGGCCCATTCGCCCATTTTGAATCAAGAGACAGAAGTTGTTCAAATAATCCTTCTTGGCTGATAACAATATCTCTAATCCATTCCGATAAGTAGCATGCCGTACCCACGTTTCCCTAGTCGCTTTTGCATCGCATGAAAACTGACTGAAAAAAACTGTTCAGGCTGCCTGCAATGTCAGCCTTTTGGGTCAGAAATTCCTTAGCGCATTTTATATATAATTTTGTCTCGCCTATCAGCCACATAAAGCCAAAAGTTTCTAGTGAATGTCTAAGAAAAGTACTGAGCGTCTGATTAAAAAAAAAATAGTGCTTAGATTCTAACAGCGCATCCTTCAGTTCCCTTCGTGCACGTGGTATTTCCGTTGAGTGATACTTTCTTTTACGTAGCCTATTTAATTTCCGCTTCTTATGAACAATATCTCGCTTTATCCAGGGATTACGCTTCTTTATTTTCTTCACTCTACTAGGAATATATTCATCAAGGCAATGCTTGATTATACCTTTGAAGTGCTGCCGATAATTATTCTACAGTTTCCTGCTCGGATATATGCTGAAATTGGCTGAATGAATACCCTAGTCTGTCGAAAATGGAAGTCTCACCTGCATTCACGTAATACTTCACCTGTACAGTCTTACAAGATCTGGTTCGCGACAGACTTAATGGAATTGTAACCTAAACCATTTCGTAATGAGCAACACCATGATCAACTGCAATACTTGAGGAACACCGGTTTAAGAGACCGTTTATAGTGTCCCTGTGCATAGTGTCCCGCCCACACGTACTCAGTGCTCACTCCCTCCCTTTCTCCTTTTTATTCCCCTTTCCCCCACCCCAGTGTAGGGTAGCAAACCGGTTACTCTTCTGGTTGACCTCCCTGCCTTTCCAGTCCTTGCTTTCTCTCTCTCTCTCTCATTGTAACACCAAGTCCAATATCGACCTAGACAGAAACTCTTGTATATTCACTGACTATTTGCTTTAGGTTCTCTAGGTTCTTTAGGTTTTCTTTAGGTTCTTTAGGGGGTGATCGGGAACGAACAGGCAGACGCTGAAGCGAATACTGCTTTAGATAATGCTATTGAAGTACGCATTCCATTCTCACGAACAGACACAAACGCCCTACTTCGTCGCGTAAACCGCAACTCTACGTTAGAACACTAAACCCAACCAGATCGACGACACAAGCGATTACACAAATGGGACCAAGAAATGAAATTTCGTATGCCTCACAAGCTCAAAAGAAGCCACACGAGCTTGGTGCACCGGATTCGCCTTGGTGTCGCATTCACCAACCGTTATAGACATATGATAGGTGCCAGTGATACTAGCCCAAACTGTGAATGCTGTGAGGTGCCAGAAACACTTGAACATATATTTTGTGTGTGTCCCGCGTACGCGCAAGAACGACATCAACTAATCTCTTCCATTGAAAAGATCCATGAGGGACCGCTATCAGACGAGTTTCTTTTAGGTCCTTGGCCTAATGCAAACAGCGCAGCCCTAGTAACAAGAGCCGCTATAGCTTTTCTCCAAGCCACTGGGCTGGACGCTCGGCTTTATAGATGCCACAACTATGTGAATTTGTATACACGCATCTCTTCCTTATACCATCATCATTCATCAGCCCTTTCCCTCCCCCTACCTTTTCCCCAGTGTAGAGTAGCAGGCCAGAGCAAGTTATAGCTCAGGCCGACCTCTCTGCCTTTCTGTAAATAAATTTTTCTCTCTGCTTTAGGTTCTGAGCAAACATTAACGTTTCACCACAGTCAGTCTCAATGTGACCAGGCAATAAAGCATACCAATTAGTATGTGGTGGGTTAAAGTCCCTGGTCAGTATAAGCCTGGTGCTCCTACTCACATGGCCACACACACAAAAAAAAAACAGTTCAATTCGTCCAGAAACTCAGGTGCTGTAGCGCGTTGGTCTGTATACGACCCCAACAAAGTATGCAGCTATTTGAAACGTTTACTTTACACCGCACTGTTTCTGGGACATTGTTTTCAACTGCTGAGGCCACAATAGAATTTTTGACAATTATAGCAACTCCGCCCCCTCGTAGGTCCTTGTCCGGTCTAAACATCTTGTAGCCTTCCGGCACGACGCAGTCATCGGTCACACCATTGTGCAGCCACCTTTCGGTTATGGCCGCCACATGCGGGCTTGTCGAAAGCAAAATATATTCAAGTCGTTTTTACAGTATATGCATGAAATTGGTTTCTATGCTTGTATGTAATTTCATTCCGCCATTATGTCGCATGGCAACCCCGGCAAATAAAAAAAATGTGTAAGGCGTCGACATATGGCAATCAATTAAATAAGAGTTCGTTTACGTCCTTAAGAAATATGATCAACCACCCTGATGTAATGTACAGAGCATGACACCTACAATGATATATGTACAGATCCATAGATGCGTTTTCTTACAATATGTGCAGTTTTTAATGCACGAAAGCTGCATGTTTTCAGCAGTATCTTTCTTGGACCTCTGAACATGCTAACTATACACTCTATAATTATACAAAAAATGCATACAGCTGCTTTCAAGAGTAAGAACCTACTTATCGTTTCGTGCTATCTCATACTGCAACCGTCGGGCTTGCGTGCTTTCCATATACCGTAAAATATTACGCAATTTATTTGCTAGGCGACACGCCTAGCATGCCCCATCAGGTCGGAATGATGATAAACGACAGGATGCGCACAGTGAAGGATACGAAGGATACGCACCGACATACACATCTTACACAAAACACACCGCAACACGCAACATAGAGATTCATTAAAGAGAGACCTACTGGAACCTGTGTCTCTCTAGAAGGTTTAAAGTGCCTTCGTTTCCCCGGACGCATAGTCAGCACTAGTTCATGGGCCACGTGCACGCTTCCTAGATGGAGGACACGCTTATTCAGTGCCGGCATTACAGAGGCTGCTGTTTCGAATGCGAGTATAGGCTGCAAGATCAGGTTGAGTTGCATGGCTGCGTCTTCCTGTACGCTGTGCGCAGGGTACAGTGGCGATCTTACGCCTTCTTTTTTTAAATATAAAGTACGTTGCGTTATCGACACTTAGCGGAATACGGTGTAAACGTGCCCGACCGCGCATTTCGAGGCCACTCGGCACGCGAAACTCGCACATCGAATCGTAAGTGCGAATGTGTCGGTTTACTGTTGCTCTGCACGCGGCAATTCCGCCAGCGCTGACATCAGCAACAGCTTGTTTCGGTCCCCCACGGTGCTCCCGCACCAGGAAGGATCTTTCGCTCGATCGCCTCTTCTTGGAGTGCGAGCGGATGATTTCTGCATAAATTGGCCACCCTCTCGGCGCGATACCCGATCCGTTTCAAGGTTCCCATTCAATACAATCCTTATATAAGCGCTGAACATGCTCGCTTCTCCCCGGAAAACGCCCGAACGAACACAGTTTCCTCCAGGATTTCTGCGCAAACAGATAGCACGTTCATACACAAAGCGCGTTACGTCTTTAGCGTTACACGTGTCAAAAAAAAGAAACCTTCGTCCATGCACGGAGGCACTTGTACACCGGGCCCTCGACCATCGCCTGTAGCGTCCCGCTCGGAGAAATACGACGGCGGCCGCTCAAGACGCTCTCAAGACGCCGGTTACGGTATCCGACTTAATTGGCACGCGCATCGGTCGCGTGTGTTACTTGACTGCCAATAAGTCGCGGTCGCGTCCTCATCGTTGCGCTTCTTCCCTGTTCTGCCGCGCCACACGCTCCTTGCCACGCGACGCTCCGGGCAGTCACGTCTCTCCGCGCTGCTGACGACTGCGAGGCGCGTGTCAGCTTTTTTCCCCTTACAGATGTATATATACATGGCCGCGGTGAAAAACAACCGTGATTGACGTATCCAATGACAGAGAGAGAGAGAGAGAGATACTGAATTTAAACAGGAGCTTGAGGCTTTAGCGTAATTAAATGCCTTGTATGGCTTACGCCAGGTATTTTGTGAGATATATGTACGCAGCGCACGGATTTTCACGTGTGGCGCGCAGCTAGTGCCCTTTCTATCTTCTCGTCTCTGTATCCTCTTCCCCACTGCAGGGTAGCAAACCGGACGGGCGTCTGGTTAATCTATTTGCCTTTTTTGTATTCTCTCTCTCTCTCTCTCTCTCTCTCTCTCTCTCTGTAAACAGCGATGCTGACTTCAATGAGAAGCTGAAGACGTTAGCCGCCGGCTGAAGGCTTCTTGTGCCAGAACCAGGTGTTGACTCGTTCTTCCACTGACCAAGGCCTATTATACCTGCGTACTTCCTGTTTTTCTGGGAAAAAAAGCAGAGCCCGTCGGATCAACACCGCCTGCTTGCACGTCAGAGCTCTTTGCCGTCATCTTTTTGATCACCATTACTTCTTA
Organism: Dermacentor andersoni; assembly: GCF_023375885.2. Taxonomy (NCBI): domain Eukaryota; kingdom Metazoa; phylum Arthropoda; class Arachnida; order Ixodida; family Ixodidae; genus Dermacentor; species Dermacentor andersoni. The sequence goes on from NC_092819.1 coordinate 25,976,992, forward strand.
GAAGAACGTGTGGCACCGTGGATCCAGAATGCCCAGGTAGCTCCAATTTCGTGTCGCGCTGCAAGCGTACTGCGGCCTTCCACGATATTTCTTTGTGTGTGTGTGTGTGTGTGTGTGTGTGTGTGTGTGTGTGTGCGTGTGCGTGTGCGTGTGCGTGTGCGTGTGCGTGTGCGTGTGTGTGTGTGTGTGTGTGTGTGTGTGTGTGTGTGTGTGTGTGTGTGTGTTTAATAACGACAAAAGTCACGTATAGACCATGCTGCAAGTCCTCGAGAGCGTTATACGCAATGCAAATTGGCGAGTCTGTACACGCGATGCTTGCGTTAAAGTAGTTTGTGTAGACGACGTTGAGCACCACCCCCACCACAATGGCAAGGACCTGCGTAAGCTGTCATCGAATAGAAGAGAAACGGTAACTGCAAATGCCCGTCGAGTGCTTCTGCAAACACGGGTCCGCCAATCCACTGCCGCAACGGCAGACCGATGCCTCAAGATAGCGACGTGTCTGTTATGTTCGAAACATTTCAAATTCCAATGGTAGTCACATCAACACCCGCCGTGGTTGCTCAGTGGCTATGGTGTTGGGCTGCTGAGCACGAGGTCGCGGGATCGAATCCCGGCCACGGCGGTCGCATTTCGGTGGGGGCGAAATGCGAAAACACCCGTGTACTTAGATTTAGGTGCACGTTAAAGAATCCCAGGTGGTCGAAATTTCCGGAGTCCTCCACTACGGCGTGCCTCATAATCAGAAAGTGCTTTTGGCACGTTAAACCCCATATTTTTTTTTAGTCTTTTACGCGGATCGACAAACATTTATGGTGAGTAAAGCGCCTCACAAACTGTTCCGCTTACATACACACATATTCATTCAGGTCGTTTAAAATTGTGCACACGTACAAACGCGTCATGGTTCTTCCAAAATTAAATTAAGTTCCGGGGTACTACGTGCCAAAACCACGAAATACGCATGCCGTAATTGGGGTTCCGAGTTAATTTTGACCACCTGGTTTCTTTCTTTCTTTTTTTTTTTACGTGCACCCAGTGCACGGTACCGTTCCACTGGCATTTCTTTGACTTTCGCCCCCCCCCCCCCCCCTTCGCCACCGAAATGTGGCCGCTGCTGCTGCCGGGCTTCGATGCCGCGCCCCCGGGCTTGGCAGCGTAACACCAAAGCCACTATATGCCCACCACAGCGGGTCTCTCCCAAAATCAGTGAGTATTCTAGGGACACCGAGACAGGGAAATTTTCTTAGCGGTATGTCTACCTATCCAAAAAACCTTTTTATGTAGTGTGTAGAAAACCTGTAGATCGACAGTCCACGGACTTACGGTTTTACACTTATTTCTGTCTACAGAGTCTCTGCAGTCACAAGTATGTAACTCCGTGAAGCCAAATAGACAACAAGAAAAATATGCACATCCAACGCATATGTTGTCATGTAGGTGAAACGAAGGCTTCCGCGAAGCGGTTATAATTGAATGCTTTACAACTAAATGCGATGCGAGCAAATGCGTTAATTTCTGTCCCACGCAAAGTGTAATCTCGCGCAATGCTTACGTTCGTATGCACCGCAACAGGTCACCGCAAAGGTTGGCGCGGTAAAACTGGTCGCAGTTACGCTATGCAGAAGTGCATACACCGAATGAGGCGAATGCAAATTGTGGTACGCCGGCGCGGAGATGTTACGAGGACGAAGGATGATGTTTGTCGAGGGAGGAAAAATGATGGCGTGTGTATGCGCAGCGGCGTCCGACACATACCTAACTAAATCTTACGCTTACGTAACCCTCGTCTAAAAGTGACACATGCCCATTTTGTGCGACTGGCAAAAAGAAAAACTAATGGTACCAACTTCGCTTTAAAAACGAATTGCTGACGAATTTTCTCGGTATATAGCATGTACGTTTTCTAAAGTACAAAGGACAAACCTATGAGAAGGCGAGCTATTCCACCGAAAAGTCACGCACTCGTTATGATGTCTACAAGGAAATGCAGTAGCATTTATTATTATTGTTATTCTTTTTGTTAGTATCTACTTCAGGCAGCAGGCGACAGCAACATCGAAAGCAGCGTAATAATAAAACAGATGTCTCGCTCTCGTAAATTATGGCTGTCTCGCCACTGTGATCGTTCTGCCATTCCACCGAGCCGCGTCCTTTTTCCCCGATCCGGGACGCCCGTTTTTGAAAACACTGTTTCGTGCGCAAAAAAGCTCAGATCACGCGCAACTGCCCCATTTCGTTACATAAAACAGGAAACGGGACGACGACAGCGCCAAGCTCGCGCATTGTATGCCGTATTTTCGGGCATATTACATGCTTCGACAAATTGTACGCCTGTACTTTTCGCACGTGTCTGTTTATGGGAGAGAGCGCCATCGTCAATGGGCTTTGCTCGAATATAAACACTTGCCACGGTGGTGCGGCAGCCATGGCGTTCTGCATCTGAACCTAAAATCTCAAAAGGTGGAACTCAAATACAAAGACAAATGTTCAAAAAAGAAGAAGAAGAAAGATACTGACGGCCACTAACTTTTACTGAAGAGAACGGCAGGCCTTATACGGTAGTATCCGTCCAGAGAAAAGTGATACGCACGTACCATACCGTGTGCGTGGTTGTGCAGCTTGTGATGAAGGCAGTGTTACGCTTCCTAAAGATAACATACCTGTGCCGAGGGCGTTAATTGTGGCAGATGTTAACTTGTGTCGATGACTCCGTGCATGGGCGTGTGTGCGTTGTGTGTGTCTCTCTATCCTCTGTTTCCCTCTTATTTTTCTACGTCTCCCTTTTACAACTGCAGGGTAGCAAATCGTACTTTTCTGTTCTGGTTGGAATCCCCGCCTCTTCTTTTCTCCATTTCCTCTCTACCTCTTGAACCAGAGAGAGAGAGAGAGAGAGAGAGAGAGAGAGGGCGGAGAAAGACACGGATCGAGGTCAACCACATTCTCTTGAAGCTGATAAATAATTAAAATCTGTGGTACGCGAACGTTAGATGAGGTTAATCCGTCTCGAATAGTCTTTGCCAATAGATTGGTACTCGATTCGAGAATTCGCTATTCGATGTCGTCGAACATCAGTTTCAGTTCGAGTAAAAGTGGTAACCTTCAGTGGAGTGTCAGCGAAGAAAGACCGGCGCAAACAGCGCCTGTCACAAACGGTCCCGCTGCGGGGGAGAGCGGCAGGTGATGCAGAAAGGCGTCAGTTCCTCAGCGAAAAGCGTGGAGCAGCCACCACTTTAGATGCACAATAGCTTCCAGTCATTCGATCAGAGTATCTCGCCTTTAAGCAGCCCACGAATTTGTTGCCTACATTTATTTGACGAATCTCATCCCGGTTCCGTCTCTTTGAACCAATTTGCAGTGCTGTATATTACGTTTGGCTTCCTCAAGAAACACAACCCTCTAGGGGCATGTCATCACGCGTTGTTTTTTTAGTTTCAAATACTGCCATTTCCACGGGTCACTAGACAACTGAAAGAAGCTGTCTCACAAGCTCCTCATTTGACCGGACGCCCATTTGTGAACGACACTACAGAGTGTACCAGTTAATGTAAATAACCCTGCCTTACCACACGGACTCCCCGCAAAATTTATATTTCAGTTTGTTTAGAACCGATATAAAAAATGGGTATTCGATTCAACATTAGGAGTTGTTTTGCTCCATTATTCGAGTTCAATCCAAACAAAAAAAGAAAGGTTCGCTATTGAACGGCCCTATATGCGTCTGGTTGACCTCCCTACCTTTCCTTCCGTCTTTTCCTCCTCATCCTCCTACAAAGGAAACTCATGTGGGTATCTCAAAAGAAAGCTTCGCAGTTGGAGAAAGAGCGCCCTGGCTGTAGCTTCGTGCTATTATCGGATAAATTACAATTTTGTAACCTTCCATGAAAGAGCTACAGAATTCTGCGGATTTCCGTGGAACTGATTTGACATATTCAGATCTCCCTACGCTCCGAGTTGTCGTCGATTGGTTCGGCCTCAACCTGCAATCTGCCAGCCTTCTTGCTAGCTGAGATGGTAGAGCGACCGGCCCGGAAAGGTGCTGGTTCGTCGTGGAGTCGATCCCGGGACCTGAGGACGAATTTATCTTCAACGGCGAAGCTTTCTTTCTGAGAAACCCGTGTGGGCTTCGTTTGTAGCTTCGTGCGATCGTCGCGTGGATGACAGTTTTCCCCTTTGACATCATGACATGACAGCATGCGCATTATATGAAATATTAAAATGTTGGCTGTAGAAGAACTTAAAAAAAAAAAAAAGCCGGCGAGTTGGAAACTATCTATTCTTTTGCGCAGCGCACAGACTAACATAGAGAAAAAACAAAATAGGACGGGACCGGCGCTTGTACCGTCGTCCTCTTTCTGTTGTCTTTCATAGTTAGTGCGCTGTGCAAAAAAGAAAAGAAAGAAAACAATAAATTATGTGGGTTACTGTCACGAAACTGCACGTCTATGAGAGAACACCGTAGTGGGGGACTTCGGATTAATTTTCACCCCCTGGCGTTCTTTTATAGCGTGCACCACAGCCTTATGGTATCTTCGACTGGTCGCCTCCATCCCCCGAAGCAGAGTCGGGCAGATCCGGCGTTCCCCGAGCTCAGAAGTAGAGGACAAGCGCGCAAGCCGAACGTGTGACTCGCTCCCGGAGGAGGAAATAGCAGATGTGAAACCACGTGACTACTGCCAACGTCCAATGTTTCGCCTATCAAAAGCTCCCGGCGCTGCCGAGAAAACCGGCGGACGCGCCGGCGGCACGAGCGTTCGTCGAGACGCCAGCATGCAGTGGCCTAGGTTGCCTAGGTTACGGTGGGCCGTCGCCAACAGCAGCGACGCGGCGCTGCGATGACGTTTCAATCTCGTCGACTGCTCCGACGACAGGGCTCGGAGCGCCTCAGAGCGCTCGAAGATGGAGGAGAGCAATCGAGAAGAACCTAAGAAGAACCAGCCGAACGCAGGGCGCGCACCCTCTTTCAACCAGCCGAAGACAACGCTGCTCGCGAGAGCGCTCCAGAGCGCTCAGAGGCGACCAGCCGAAGATGGCATTAGTTATGTCCGAGCGTTTTTTTTTTTTTTGCACATCGTTCCCATGGAAACGCAGTCGCCGCGCGCCTGCGAATCGAACCCGCGACCTCGAGCTCAGCAGCGCAACAACTCCACGGGCACTGAAGCGCCCCGGCGGGTATACTACACGAACTACATACGTGCGGGTAATGGGCGCGAAGATACGGAATGCTCGTGCCGTCGTGAGCGCGCGCAACGTTTCCTCGCTCGTGGAAACAATCCCACGGCCGTCATTTCCCCGTAATTGCCTTCGCTTTCGTTTTGATACTTTCTTAGCCGTTTCACCGAAGATGCTATAGCCAGGCGCGAGGCGGCGGCGGCGGCGATACACTGTACACAGAGAGAGAGAGAGAGTAGACTGGACTTCGGAAGCAGCGTGGCCCGGACTTCCGGGGGCGTGGTCTCTAGGGTGCGGAAGTGCGCGAGATCCGCACCGCTCCGGCATGTGAGCCACAGCTGCGAGTGCGCGTAATTGAGTTGCTATTGCGGTCGCGCTTCACCAAGTGAGGCTTCCGCTCATACCCGTTGCTTCGCACTCATTATCACGTGAATCGGACGTATCGAAAAAAAAAAAGAGTTATATTTGAACAACTTCGATGAATCACTTCGCTGAGACAATGGCTATATAGTGCCATTCGACCTCGTAAAGCGCTCATAAGCGTGGTTAGTGAGTTCCCACGAAGAGTATATCTGAAATATGACTGCGGGTGCAACACTTGATGACTCTCGAGGGCAAGGAAGGGTGTGAACGCAACGACGAATCAGCGCACCGTTTATACGAAGCTGCATTAAATACAAAGCCTGTTGCCCTTTTTCTTGTCGTCTGTTTTCCCTATGGCTTATTTTTTTCAAATTGTCTTTGTTCCGTCTAGACGAGAAATAGAACAAAAAGGAAAGAATGTTTTTATCTATTGTGGCCTTGTGGGAGAAGCGCCACAAGGCGAACTTTCTTTCTTTCTTTCTTTCTTTCTTTCTTTCTACTGAATTCCTAGCATTTTCATCGTGCCTGAAAGTTCTCAAATGTATTTCGCCGATAACGTCACCATTAAGATGCATTATTGGCAGCATTAGGAAAAACTGAGCACACCATTTTCCCCCAACTTTCCCTCGCACCACCTAAAGTGCTTTGAGACGCTTTGTTAGCCTTCCCCCGCCTTCGCGATCGGCCCACTTTCCCCAGTATTTTCCTCGTGCCAGCTAGCGCTTTGACAAGCAGTGTGACATCATTTTTCCTTGCGAACTTCTTTATTTCGTTATCGATATAAATTTTTTTGTCTTTACCCGTCTGTTTGTTTTGCGCAATCATGTGCGGAATGCAGCCGCACCCGTGCGTGTACCGCAGTTATTCGCGCACAAATTTCAACCTACAGCCTTGCTAACGATGCACGCTAACAGTGCCCCTCTTCTGCAACAGCGACACCGAGATAGAGGAATGCCGTCATTCCGCCATTACGTAACTATAAGCTTTCGCGCGGGGATGCTCGCAGGCGCGTCCTGCGTGGCCAAATGTGCGCAGTTTCTCGTTGGCATCGTCTCGACCGAGAACGCTGCTTCTGGACACGCATGCACAGCCGCAGCATGCGCGTGCCCCTAATCAGCAGACGGCCACTTCCGGCGCTTTCCTCGGTCCTGTCCCTCGGGACAGGGGACGTTGCCACGGGCGATGCTCTATTCCTGCATTGAGTGATACCCGCCGCGGTTGCTCAGTGGCTATGGTGCTAGGCTGCTGTGCACGAGGTCGCGGGATCGAATCCCGGCCACGGCGGCCGCATTTCGATGGGGGCGAAATGCGAAAACACCCGTGTGCTTAGATTTTGGTGCACGGTAAAGAACCCCAGGTGGTCGAAATTTCCGGAGTCCTCCACTACGGCGTGCCTCATAATCAGAAAGTCGTTTTGGCATGTAAAACCCCATAATTTAATTTTAATTTTTTTGCATAGAGTAACTCTATACGTGTGCTGTCTATTTGTCGTGCACTGTGCGTTTCCTTTTTATCATGCCCATCTGGAGTAGCACACGCCTGGCAAACATCTCCAGGTTTAATTAAGGAGTTTCTCTCTCTCTCTCTCTCTCTCAATGGAAGCCACATACAGTAACTAATTTCCTGCATAACCGCGCCTCCATCTCAACGCTACGGCGCCCGTCAGGTGAACGTTACTAGACGTTACTAGCATAACGTCGCGTCAGATCCTGTCTCTAACGTCGGCGTCGACAGGAGAACGAAATCCTTCGGAGAAGGACGGCGCGCTCCGAGCGAGAAGTGTGCGCGGAGACCACCACCTCTCACTGGACGAGCGGCGGCACAATTCCCTGCAGAATAGCGTACAGCACTAACAAAGCCGTTTGAACGCAGTGCTGCCCCGCTTGTGCGGGAAGCACGGCATTATAATTCGAGCGTATGTATTTGGCATTTCTTCTACTTCGCGTAGACAATGTGCCCTATGCGAAGTCTAATGCGCACATCCATCAGTGTAATATTCGACTGCCAATTTTCATGCCACATTTAAGCTGCTATAGGCGCTTGAAGAGTAGTGAGGTTTGTACCTAAAGCTTAGTCACACTGAACGGTAACGTGGTTAGTTGTGTATGGTACTTACCCTCGGCATGCAGTGTTACGTTGTCGTACTGCCTCTTCCTCTTTCTTTTTTCAGAGAGATATGCCTGAGGTGCATTGCTCTAGCCGGCTACTCTGATGTGAGGGAAAGAAAGAGTTACGTAACGGCTAACGGTGAGGATAGAGGTAAGATGAGATAAGCCTGAGATATACCTCTAGCCATGTAGTCCGCGGTGGGGGAAGGAAAAGAGGCAAACACTGAGTAATTACAGCTACTGTATACGTTTACGCCCTACGCCATGTGCAGTAAATATATAGGAGCAATGTGATGGGTGGCTGCGAACACCACAGAGGGAAGAGCCGAAGCACACGGCGAGCAGGTCTACTCAGCGCTGAAGTCCAAGCCGACGCCCTTCAGTGAATGACGTAAGGCACCGACGACATAGAAACTAAATTTACAACCCCGCCTGGAGCACCACAACTAAAGGTGCTCCGACAGCCTCTGGTTTACTTAGATTGGCGATAGAAGTAAACACTTACGTGTCGATCCTATGTACGAAATGAACGTGACACAGAATGTATACGGCCTACACTCACAACGGCTCCGAACAACTCCCAGCGTGCGAAACACACTTCCATTGAAGTGCACAAACGGACGGACGCATCACCTATAGCCTGAGCAGCCAATGCGGGATACTCTGGCTTTAGCGTTGGATGCAGAGCGGTATAGCCCCCATGATATATGTACATATAGGGTGTCCCGGCTTACTTTAGCCAAGCTGTTCAGCGAAACAAAAGATTGAAAAAGCATGGTGCAAGGCACGATTTTAAGACCTATGGTTGTTGGTCGTCGGAGGTCTGAGGACAGAACACCGTTGTCAGTGTACCTTGCACGTAATTTTCTTATTTTTTTTTTTTCACTGAACAGATTCGCTAAAGTTAGCTTCGTATATGGTCCCCATATATAGTCAAGCTAACCCCCTCCCCCCCCCCCCCCAACGTAAAAAAAATTTATTTAAACAACACATTGCTATATGCAAGTATAAAACTTACGATGTTTAGTCCTCAGGCCACTGACGACCGCAAATCGTAGGTTTAATAATTGTACCTTGCACCATGCTTCTTTCTTTTTAAATCTTAGTGTTCTTTGAATAGATTGGCTAAAGTTAACCGGGACACATGCGCAGTCTCTGGAGATGGCTTCGGCGATTCTCCGAGGAGTTCTTTTTTTATATATATTATTGAAATGAATAAACGGAGAGGCTGGCGCCTGTATGGCGGCACCGGCTACTCCTTGTCCCATAGCAAAGGAAGCAAACGTGCGCAAAAAGGGATAATAATGTTCCCAAAAATGGCACTCAGCAGAACACCAGATAGTAAGAACGTGTCGCGGTGTCAAAGGGCTAATATGTGCACACAAACCGTCCCTACCCCTTGTAGCGCTCAATAAACATCGGGCTGGAAATGGACTTCCGCGTTGCGACTGCCACACTAAATAACATTACACCGGGTTACGTAAGGCCCCGACATAACTTGGTGTGCAGGAAGCATTCTCGAGACGCATGCACGTCCTTGAAGTCTAAATACAGCGGGCATGTGCCGCATTCAGTCTCAAGTTAACTTGCACCATGTCGTTGAACATTAGATGCAGCTGTTTTACTCGACGTCGTTCGCTGCTGTAATCTGCGCATGCGTACGTGTCTGTGCACACTTTCCGGCCAGAAATAAAACTAGAGTGGTTACGGCGTTAACCGCCTAGCACCATCGAATTTTTCGACGATCCGATCCAATCCAATTCTTGCCGCGAGCTACGTTGTCTAACAATTTTCTTTTTTCGTGACGTTTACCTAATTCACGCAACTTTATTACGACCTCGTTAGCTCCCTTCGTAATCCCAACTATGGCCTCTTGAAGCTATGTGACTGCACTACGGGACAATGATTTTATTCACGCTTTCTTAGCAGTCGTTTTCCTGTAAGGAACACTCAGACCCGAACGGCTTTCGTTCCATAAAAGCGCCACACACGGCATCAAATTTATAATTAGTTAGTTAGTTAGTTAGTTAGTTAGTTAGTTAGTTAGTTAGTTAGTTAGTTAGTTAGTTAGTTAGTTAGTTAGTTAGTTAGTTAGTTAGTTAGTTAGTTAGTTAGTTAGTTAGTTAGTTAGTTAGTTAGTTAGTTAGTTAGCAAAGGCGTGAAGTTAGATAACAGCGGCAATCTTTATTGAGCCCGAAGATCGGAAGCCCTGAAAGAGAATGAGATCCCGGAACGAGAGTGGTCTTGAGCTTTCGCACGCGGTGCATTCCTTTCCGCTCTCCCGGCTATACCTGGCAAGTCGTCTGTGCAATAATATTGCTCCCGACCGAGTGCCCGCCACCAGAAAAGGACGTTCGGCCGGGAGTGAGAACCTGAATCAAGAGCCGCCCACATAATCCGGACAATACTTCCTCAGTCACTCGTTGCCTCGCTCCTTTCCCAGCGATAATTAACCGCGAGGGCACGCCCCACAGGGCAACTTGTAAAGACGCCTGGCAGATATGGAGATAGTTAAATGCGCAATGTTATCAGAAAACAGAGACCGTTTCTGCATAGCCGGAAAGTGGCATATCCTCGAACGAGTGCATAGCCTTGTACTTTCAAAAGCTTGCATTCGCTTCCCCATGCCGTCCTTGCATATCTATGAATGACGCCATACACAACGTGCGGCTTCGTACAACGGCGTACAAGCGAGTAAATGCGTCGGTGGCCTAGCCTTGCACCTTGCATATCTCGTGTTAGTTTCTGCTCGCATGCCCTATCTTCTCAATAAGGAAGCAGGATGAGCAAGACGAGAACGAGGTACAAGAGGGAGCCAACGTTTCTACAAGTGGGCTTGTCTTTTTTCAAGGCAGAATGAAGAAGGAAGCTACGCAAAGCCTGCATCGTGCGATCAGCTTAGCGATTAGTAACTCTTGTATAACCATCTTAACACTCCCTTCCAGCTTTCAACGCGTTCTTTCGTGATGCACGGACAGGCACAGCGATAACCACAGCCAGAAAAAACTTGTTTCAGGAAAAAAAACTAGCCGAGTACCAAGGCGTGGTTAATGACGTGAACGGGCGATTGTGATATCGGTGCTCAGTTCCTCTGAATGCCTGCAGTGAGACACAAGCTATCCAGTTGCCATCATCCAAGCAGAACTAGCGCGTACGAGCCACACTTCCTTCCTCTGATAAGTAAGCATCCGCATCTACCGACGTCATTTCCTGTAGTGGACCAGAAGATACTGAAGAACGCGCGGCATAAAGTCAAAGTGGGTCGCAGACTTCGGGGTTACAAAAAGTAAACACAACTACAGGTTTTCGTGGACACTTCCTACGCAACGAATGTCCTTTGAGCAACAAGGCCGCGACAGCGTTGAGCCCCGAGCCCGCCGGCATCGAGCACGGACTGAGAGCGGTCGTCACACTGAGCGGTACCAGGGACGCTATAACGCAAAGCTATTGCAAACTTTTCTCTTCCAATTCGGCAATCAGCCCTCCGCGATTGGTCAACACCTTTTTACGACCACGCCCACTTCACTTGTCTCTCCCGCAACGTCACGAAAACCGCGATAGCTCCCCATTTGATATGGCGTGTACACGCTGATTATGCATGATTGGACCGAACAAAACAAAAATAGTTATTTCTGATTCGACGCTGTTATGATCGACCTGTCATGTGTGAGAGACATTCAGGCATACGTTCCCATGACAAGATTATTGGCCTCATCCCAGAAAAGGCTGTTACGATAAGCCCGAACATCGACGTGTCAAGTGTGAGAAGCGCCCAAGTTGGCGTCCACATGTCGACATAATTGTCCTCTTCTCCGAAACAGCGTCACCCCTTTTAGTCTTCGAGCTGACACAAAGGGAGAGACGAAGAGAAGAAAACCCTAAGGGCAGGAGGTCGTCGACGACAGAGCCTGACGAATGCACTAATACTTCCACAGGCTCTCGAAGAAGACAGCGACGACCACCAGACCGCAAGGGGTTATTTAAGGCCGTCCTGGTCCCCGTGCTAATCATAACCGCTCGAGACTCGGATGAGAGTCACAACCACGTACCAATGAAGCGAATACAGTCTTTTCAACTTTTTTTTTCATCATGACGCCCGACTTCGTCGTCGTTTCCTGATTATTGCGCTGAAGACCCACCTCACCCGGTCGAGATCGTATCAACGCCTTTTCGCCATTAGACCTCGGCCATTGGTCAAAAGCTTTAGGGTTGCACCCCCTTCACCAGCCTGTCACACGACGTCACAAAACCGCGAAAACTCACCGCGCCAAAGTGACAGGTACGCGTTAATATGCCGAAGAAAACTGATTTTTTTTCTGAATAGCCACAGGCTGCCCCGTTCCGAAAGGAATAAAAGAGGGATGCCGCCGATCGCTCAGGCACTGGCTACTCGCACTTGCCGGAGAGCATGGGTTTATTTGCGTATACGATAAATCTTTTTGCGTTGCGTGTAACGTTTTCGAGCACTCTTGGCACGTTTACGACCTCACTCTGTCAATTCTTTGTGCTGAGGATCCGTTTTAGCAGCATTCTTAACCTTCCGTTGCATGCCACCGCGATTTTCGACCAGCCACCGCAAGCTAAGTAAGGAAATGCGGACCAATCGCCGACGCCGGCACCACCCGCTTCTTCCGGATATCGATTTTCAGTGCACTGGCTCGGCCCCATTGAATCCCCCTCTACTGGAGCGTGCTCCTCGCCTCTTGTCAGCCAATTAGATAAGACAAGCCACTCAGTGTAGGCAATGTTATTCGTTTCTAAAGCAAACAAAAGTGCCCTCCTATAAACGAGGAGAGCGTTTGATTAGTCAATTCAGACAATCCTGCTGGTCACCGCCCGACGCTTGCGTCGGCGGTTACGCAAATTCGACGTCAGGAGATTGCAGTAAAAACACATTGGAATAGTTTTACGCTATAGGGCCCCATGCTTTTATTTAATTTTAGTTTTTTTACTAGCTTTGCCAAAGTTAACCGGGACACATGCGCAGTCTCTGAAGATGGCTTCGACGATTCTCCGAGGAGTTCTTTATATATATATATATTATTGCAATTAGTAATAGGAGAGGTTAGTGCCTGTGTGGCGGCACCGGCTACTCCTTGTCACATAGCAAAGGAAGCAAACGTGCGCAAAAAGGGATAATAATGTCCCAAAATATGGTACTCAGTAGAACACCAGGTGTATAAAAACAATACATTCCAGCAGCACGTGAATCGCAAAGTTCGCGCATGAGTACGCAGTACACATACACATACATAAAGTCAAATATCTTGAATGGCCAAAACACAGAACACGAGTGATCGCATTGCAAAGCACAGAACACGAGTGATTGCACACAGCCGAGGAGTCCCGCTGTCTTTCTGTAGCCTTCCTTTTGAAGATCAAGCAAATACAATGTGGCGTGTGCACACGAGTGGCACGAGCGTAATGGCACACGTCGTCGTCAAACACGCTGCCAACATACGCGCCGACACCGCCACCCCGCGCTGCCGACGACCACGCACATGTTGCACAACGCGCAGCGCGACCAGTCCAACGGACATGGCTCTCAACTTCCCGTCATCGTGCCCTTGTTCGCCGCCTAGAAGAAAGAGATAGAGAGCGTAAACAAAAGAAAAAAGAAGAATGGATAAAAGAAAGCACGGAGACAGCAACGACCCGTTTTGCCTCTTGGGTCTCATGCGCATTTGTTTGTGTTTATCGTAAATACAGCGGCCGCCGTTACGTTGCTGCAGCAGACGGCTGTCTAATGGCGCCTACTGACCGATTTCCGCGCATTTTTAGAATCAAAACAAACACAGACGCGAGAGCTCAACCGGAAGATAGGGTTGTTGATCCGCGCCGGCGTCGGGGCGGCCCGTTGTGTGGGGAAGTGCACGAAAGAAAGTAGGCAGAATCATCAAAGTTTCCTGGCACGCAGGGCTCGGCCGGGGCGTTGGGAGCTGTGCGTCCCACTTGGCTGAAAGCGGGCATGTACGCATGCGCCTCGATGCGGCGTCTATGGCAAGAACGAGCCGCGGTGTCAAAGGGCTAATATATGCACACAAACCGTCCCTACCCCTTGTAGGGCGCAATAAACATCGGGCTGGAAATGGACTTCCGCGTTGCGAGTGCCACGCTGATTAACATTGTACCGGGTTACGTAAAGCCCCGACGTAACTGGGTGCAGGAAGCATTCCCGAGACGCACGAACGTCCTTGAAGTCTAAATACAGTGGGCATGAGTCGCATTCAGTTTCAAGTTAACTTGCACCATGTCGTTGAACATTAGAGGAAGCTGTTTTACTCGACGTCGTTCGCTGCATGCGTGCGTGTCTGTGCACACTTTCATGCCAGAAATAAAACTAGAGTGATTACGGCATTAACCGCCTAGCACCATCGAATGTTTCGACGATCCGATCCAATCCAATTCTTGCCGCGAGCTACGTTGTCTAACACTTTTCTTTTTTGTGACGTTTACCTAATTCACGTAACTTTATCACGGCCTCGTCAACTTCCTTCCTAGTCCCAGCTATGGGCTCTTGAAGCTATGTGGCTGCACTACGGGACAATGATTTTATTCACGCTTTCTTAGCAGTCGTTTTTCTGTAAGGAACACTCAGACCCGAACGGCTTTCGTGTCATAAAAGCGCAGAGACACACGGCATCAAATTCACAGTTAGTTAGTTAGTTAGTTAGTTAGCTAGTTAGTTAGTTAGTTAGTTAGTTAGTTAGTTAGTTAGTTAGTTAGTTAGTTAGTTAGTTAGTTAGTTAGTTAGTTAGTTAGTTAGTTAGTTAGTTAGTTAGTTAGTTAGTCAGTCAGTCAGTCAGTCAGTCAGTCAGTCAGTCAGTCAGTCAGTTAGTTAGTTAGTTAGTTAGTTAGTTAGTTAGTTAGTTAGTTAGTTAGTTAGTTAGTTAGTTAGTTAGTTAGTTAGTTAGTTAGTTAGTTAGTTAGTTAGTTAGTTAGTTAGTTAGTTAGTTAGTTAGTTAGTTAGTTAGTTAGTTAGTTAGTTAGTTAGTTAGTAAAGGCGTGAAGTTACCTAACAGCGGCAATGTTTATTTAGCCCGAAGATCGGGAGCGCTGAAAGAGAATGATATTCCAGAACGAGAGCGGTCTTGCGCTTTCGCCCGCGGTGCATTCATTTCCGCTCTCCCGGCTATACCTGGCAAGTCGTATGTGTAATAATATTGCTCCCGACCGAGTGCCCGCGGCCAGGAAAGGACGTTCGGCCGGGAGTGAGAACCTGAATCAAGAGCCGCCCACATAATCCGGACAATACTTCCTCAGTCACTCGTTGCCTCGCTCCTTCCCCAGCGATAATTAACCGCGAGGACACGCCCCGCAGCACAACTTGGAAAGACGCCTGGCAGATATGGAGATAACTAAATGCGCGAAGTTATCAGAAAACAGAGACCGCTTCTGCAGAGGCGGAAAGTGGTATATCCTCGAACGAGCGCATAGCCTTGTACTTCCGAAATCTTGCATTCGCTTGCGCCATGCCGCCCTTGCATATCCATGAATGACGCCATACACAACGTGCGGCTTCGTACAACAGCGTACAAACGAGTAAATGTGTCGGTGGCCTGTATAGTCTTGCACCTTGCGTATCTCGTGTTAGTTTCTGCTCGCGTGCCTTATCTTCTCACTAAGGAAGCCGAATGAGCAAGAGGAGAACGAGGTACAAGCGGGAGCCAACGTTTCGACAAGTGGACTTGTCTTTTTTTTTTTTTCAAGGCAGAATGAAGAAGGAAGTTACGCAAAGTGTACCGTAAACCAGCATCGTGCGATCGGGTTAGCGACTAGATACCCTTGGATAACCCGTCTCACTGCTCCCTGCCAGCTTTCAACGCGTTCACCAAGCGATAGTTAATGACGTACACGGGTGATTGTGACATCGGTGCTCAGTTCCGCTGAATGCCTGCAGTGAGGCACAAGCTATCCAGTTGCCATCATCCAACCAGCCACACTTCCTTCCTCCGATAAGTAAGCATCCGCATCTACCGATGTCATTTCCTGTCGAGTAGTGAACCAGAAGATACTGAAGAACGCGTGGCGTAAAGTCAAAATAGGTCGCAGACTTCGGGGTTACAAAAAGTAAACACAACTACAGGTTTTTGTGGACACTTGGTATACGCAATGGATGCCCTTTGAGCAACAAGGCCGCGGCAGCGTTGAGTCCCGAGCCCGCTGGCATCATCACGGGCCGAGAGCCGTCGTCACACTGAGCGGTACCGGGATCTCCGTTCACGAGAAAACAATGCCTGAGGAACGCGTTCCGATAAGCCGATCCGGTGGGCGCGCTGTATGTAGGGTTGCTTCAAACATAGGGATTTCTGCTAAGAAAACCCTATACATTCACGTCTGACCATAAAATACAAGCACAGCGATGACCCGCTCGATTACCGCAATCACTGTTACCGTCCTTGACTGCCAGCCATGCTGCCACGTGACAGACCCGTTAGTGGATGCCTTGTGTTAAGAGCACCAAACGTTGCACGAGCGAATGGACGGTCTGACTATAGTGAGCTTAACCAACAGATATGCCGCGCAAGCAAAGTAATCAGTTCTATAGAATAACTTGCACGGTCGTAACCCCGAAGCGCACTGCGCTAATCCACTGCAGTAGTCTTCGTGCACCTACCGTTGGCTAACGTACTACGGAGAACGAGCAGTTCGCCCGTGACACCCGAGATCGCAGCTGAGGCGCCAGTTTGAGAGCCTCTGTGTCACTCGTAGAAGTTGCTCTGCCAGCCAACCCCTCGGAGGAGGAGGAAAGAACTTTATTGGGTCCTGAGGAACCCCTTCCCACCCACTCTTGGTTTAGTGGTCGGCAGGGGTCGCGGGCCGCACCCACGTTGGGACGGGAAGCCCGTGAGCCTCCGCCCTTTCGTGAGCCCTCTGGACGTAATGAATGAGCCTTTATTCACCGGACGTAGAGCCGCAATGTCCGGATTGCGGCGAATCGTACTGCTCGCTATCGCACATGCTTTGGCAATGCTCCGCGTTAAGCGGCACCGTGTTCAGCAAAGAAGACTGGATGGACGCCCTGCGAAGCGACGACCACCAGACCCAGCTCCGGGCCGACCCCTCGGAAGTTTCTCGTTTTCTCTGGTGTGAGCCGTGCGCCAATGAAACGCGTACGTTCAGCACCCAAACGCGGTAATATTGTACATAGCCGCCGACTACGGGGAGGCTCCGGGGCCCGAACTCCCTCCGGGGTTTTCAGGAGGAAGCCCCCTTCCCCCTAGCTATGCCAAAGCCTACACCCCTCTCTCTACACACACACGCCTACACAGACCTAAAATGTGATTACCAGAGTTTTGTCACCCACATGATTTGAGGTTTCTATTGACTTGCTTCGATCTTTCCGCTTAAAATTATATTGTGGCGAATAGCTTACTGCATCAGTGTTGGCGCGGACGTGCACGGCTTTGAATTCGTGCTGTCCCTTTATTTCTGCAAATCCCCACAATAGGAGGACAAGCGCATTAAAAGCCCCCACTTGCGGCGGCTGCCTCATTCAAATATTTTCTCACTTCAACATTGTTTTAAATTTCCGCTGTAAACACCATGCACATATATATTTAATTATGCACACAAGGTAAAGTTTACTATATTTTTGAAAGAGAAGAAGGCAGCCAAAAAGAAGAAGAAGAAACTTCAGTGAAGAATGGTCCGGCAGTTTGTGTTGTGGTATCTATAGCCTCAAGTGGCGGCTCGAAGTCCTTGGACTTCGAGTCTTCGGCTTGCCAGACGGCCCAGAGCTGGTCTGCCAACTCTGAACTTTTGACAGCCGCCTCCCAGCGGCAGCCAATTAAAAACTATTTCTAAAGGTGTGGATAGCATATGCCTAGAGAATGAATATGTTGTACGTTCACCTCGCTTCAAATTATTTTGCGTGCTTTTCTGACCATGTTAAAAACCTGCAGATCTCAGTACGTAACCCTTTCGGTAGAGTCTTTTACCAACGGCGCGTGAAATACACGTGAATAATATGTGTCTCAGTTTTGCTTCTCTTTCCAGTAAGCAATGCTAAAGACTCATGAAAAAAAAGCTTTTCTAATAATTTACAACGTTTATTAGGGACGGAAACATCGTCATTTGCACGCGAAGGTCATAAGTATATGCAGGGCGGCCCAATTAACTATCTTTCCCCAAGATTTAAAAAAAAAAGAAGAGCAATTGTGTTACTCGAAGAAAGCCTGTTGCATTTTGTTTCCGGTACAGTGGAGTGGCTGCCAATACTTATTTCATTACTGAGATTTAATTAGGTAATTGTAATTAATTATCTAATTCAAGATGTACTTTCCTAATTATCAGTCTTAGGCGTTTGTAGGCACATTTAATTGCAGTATTTTCAGCGAGGTAGTAATTGTGTGCTTCTCGATTTAGATAATTAATTATAATTATCAAATTAAACCTCAGTAAGGAAAAAAATTACTGGCGGCTACTCTATTGTACTGGAAACAACAGCAGGTTTCCTTCGAGTAACGCAATTGCTTTTTCTTTTAAGTCTTGGTGCATGACAGTTGGAACACCCTGTATAGTTCACTCAGTAACCCTAAATGAGGCCAAGCCGGATTCACTCGAAATCAGAATCAACAGCAGTCATGCGCAGAAGCGCTTATACTCGGACTTACAGAAAAGAGAGAGAGAGAGAGAGATGCTGCGATTGCTCCGGAAAGGCGAAGCAGTATTGGTGATAGCGAAGGATAAAACAATTTCACGAATGAAGATTACGCCACTGAGATATGCCACATTCTTGGTGGTGCGAAAACTCAGGCTGTGGAATTGAACCGTCTCCTACTACGAAGTCTTGGTCATACGAAGTCGTGGTCACACAAAGTTTATTCCTATATATATATATATGTGTGTGTGTGTTTTGAAAAGCTAGTCGAGCCCCAGCCCCTGCCGGAACAAGTAAACCTTTTCGTCTATGAATATTGACGATATGTCACTTGGTCGAAAATCGAGTGCTTTGGTTTGGAAGCGCTTGTGACAAGGTTGTTAACCAGTGGCCTTCCTCAACAAGAATCGTGCATTGGGAATTAGTCTAATATGTGGCAAACACCTGAGCACATACCTACTGTTTCTTTGTTTCTTTGAATTTCATCTCCAGCTTACTTTACAGCTCTCTCGCAAAGAAGTCGTGCGTCGAGGCTGCGTGCAAAACTCGTGCGCGTAACTCTACAGCGAAACCGCATTGAGGAAAAAAAAATTACTTATCTCAGCTGCAGCGGTTTTTCTTTTTCGTGTACGCCCCGTTACCGTTATCTCTCCCAATCGTGTCCGATGTCATTGGAGATCGCGCGCGAGGCCTTCGCGAAGGGTAAGGACGGAACCGCAGTGCGCCCTTGTTCCCTCGTGCGCGCGCAATGCGGCGGCGTGTAATTCCCGGCTCAAGGCGACAGCCGTTACGCGTGCAGCGATGAACGAAGAGGCCGAGGCTAATCGCTACGAACGAGTATTAACGTGCTTGTACGTTGGCGATAGGATCGGGCCTTGAAGCTAAAGATAGCGCTTGCGGAGAAAAGGCTGCTCAAGCATTTGCGCGAGATAAAAAGAAATAAGTGGGGGTTGGGTTGAGGAAGAACTCAGAGGCGTTAAATAGTGAGGCCGACATTCTCGTATCACTCTCCTGGTCTCGCTATTTGCTTAGACGCCGGTTTGCTACACAATTCTTCGGACCTTTCAGGAGAGATTGTTGATTTATTTGGATGAAATTAGAAAGGTGGCACTTACTATATCACCGCCTTTTCCACAAACAACAAGTTGTTCAACGATCAAAGGAACGTGAGGTATTATGATAAACGTTCCGGCAATAAGGAACTTCCCGCAAACATGCCTTAAGGGTCTTTGAAAATGCTGCTGAGGCGTATTTACGGGAGTTTTCAATTTCGTTTTGAAGTGCCAAGTGATATGTGCGACTTGATGTTCATTGTACGTATTTTGATAAATGTCAGAAGTGTGCTGAACAGCATTAAAGTGAACATCTTATTCACTGTGAATTGACAAGTGTTAAGCAACTTTACGTACATTGACATTGTCCATATTTGATGTATGTAATTGTTCTGTCCTCTCTGTTATGACCGTCTATGAGGGTTGACAGTATCAATAAATAAATAAATAAATAAATAAATAAATAAATAAATAAATAAAGTCAATATAAAAAGAAAAAAATTAATTGATCCCTCCTTTCAGAGGAATTGATCCTAATGCGAAAGTCAAAAGCGCATTCTAAGAAGTAATGGTAGCTTCGTTGCAAATTCACAAATACGGGTCCATAAATGTGCGTGGTCTGTTATTAATTATACAGTTTCGCTCGAAGGGCGAAGCAACGGCAGCGATAGCAAGCCCGCGAGGTTTTCGCTGCCGCGCAGCGTAAGCTGCATCCCCGGAGGCTACGCGTCCCATGCATGCCCGACGCAACGGCGAGTGCGTATGTGGCGAAAACATAGATGGCGAAACTGCATGCGTCGTGAGAGCTGCATCGCGCGCGCCCGCCCATACACACCCCGAGGTGAAAGGTGAGTAGCCGCGGCGCCACCAATAGGCGACCGTTTTCGGGGACCGTTGTCTAAAAAAGCGCCGGAACGCGCTAGGAACGCGATCGCGCGTACTACGTGCCGGCGCGCGAAAGCTCGCGTTTGCCTCGCCTCGCGAGTAATGGGAATGTTAACCTCTACACAAGACGCGCGCCAGCACGCCCCTACTCTTCCTCGCTATTTTCGCCTTGGTAGACATCGTTTCGGTGTTTCTTTTCTTTGTTTTTCTTTCCAGAGCACCGATATTTGACATGGGGAGATATCTGAACTCGCGCCGCGCTTCGACGCCTACGATCTGTCCCGCATCATCTGCTCATGCGCGACGCGGCAAGCGTACGCTTGGCATTCAGACCACAAGACAACTCCAAGCACTACTCTCTTTATTACTCCTGCAGGTGATCAGGCTGCCGCCCACGTTTTCTACGAAACTATTCAGTGAGAAAACGAGTGAAACCTAAACATTCTCTATGCAACAACATCCCCATCGCAACAAATATACGTCACCAATGAGAAGCTTTTCTGCGCCTACTTTCTAGAGGTGGGTGAATACCAATTTCTTCGAATGCGGATCGAATGCGGATCGAATACGATTATGAAGTATTGAATATCGAATCGAATGGTCACACATTAGAAATGATCAACCCTTCTCCTACCGGAAAATGTGGGTAAGCGAAGCTTATCCTGTGTGGACCTGACTTCCTTCGTTACGGTTAAGTAACCTTCAGGTATAGCGGTGCCGGATTGCTTCGGCCTCCCGCTCCTTCAGCTCAGGATCGTCTTTTCGTTGCTGTCGGATCGCCTGGGCTCGAGCGGCTCTAACAGCTGGATCGGCGCGCCGATGGCAAGCCTTTTCACGGGCGAGTTCTCGCAGCCGCTCGTCAAACGCTGCCCGTTCCTCGGGGGAACGCGCAACCCGTGGCCGTCGCAGCCGTTTTCCGAGAATGAACTGAACGGAAACGAAGCCGGCGGCAGCGCGTGCGAATCCCTTTCCTGCTTTTTTCCCTCACCGGCGGAAGAGAAACGACTCTGATTGGCTGCGCACGTGGCGTGAGCGCGCGCCTATGCAGCTGGCATCCTTGCTAATGACTCGCGCTCCGGCTCTCGCGCCGCTGTCAACTCATCAAACCGCCTTTTCCCATGGCTGCTCTGCTCTGGAAGGAACCGTTTTTTTTTTTTGCGTGACCACGACAACGTCACTTGTGAGCCAATACAAGCTTTGCTTGAAAATCCAGATACGTATATATAGCAGCAATATCTGTTTCTACATAAGTAGGTAACAAGCCCGAACTGACAAGTTCAATAGAGACAGCTATCAGGAACAAAAATCAGTTTTAAAACCAAGTACACTAACAGCTGTCAATCAAAAGCTGCATGGATAGCTTCTCAACATCTCTAACGTGTGGTTGCAAACAGGCTTTACAAGAATGAATGGCTGCTCTATAGAACGGGGTTTCACAAAAAACGCTAAAGAAATGGTGTAGTAATGGAATTGAAAAGTAACGGAATAGAAAAATAAATATAAAATAGTAATGGAAAAGAAATAAAAAAGAAGCTGTTGAAGGACTTGTATGCCGTAAATACATGTAAAAGTGCCCGTTGTAAGGAAAACATCATTGGTCGTACCGTAAAGGATAAGAATCGTACTTGGCTAACCTGCCAAAAACACCGAATGACAGAGTACACGCAAAACTTACACTTCGTCATCTAGGTTTGCGCCATGAACCTGAAAACAAAACTTACATAATCAATTTTGTTTTGTTCATTGCATTCCTTCGAAACCTTTTGTCGTCGTTTCACTTCTGATAATTCACGATACTTTTTGTCACAGGAAAAGCAGCAACAAGCACCTAACAGTCGGTTATTGAAAAATATTTGGTCAGTTTTGAACATTTGAAAATACCGAATAGTTCCTTTTCGAATACAAATACGAACAGTGAATGGGTGATATTCGATTCGCTTTCAAAACATCGAATATTCGCTCACCCCTACTACTTTCCTAACCATTAGGCAGGCACAGTTTCTGCGATTAGGCACATGTCGATCAGTCAGGTCACTCCAACACTATGCCTTTCGGTTCCAGAGTGCAGCTTCGTGGTGCTGCATTTCATTCGACTCTCGTTCATAATGCGCAATGTAATGCGTTCAGTGCATTGGGATAGCGTCGCTTCAGGGTAACCAGTCACGATGCTCGAAGTTTTCAGGTGCCATAAAGCCCGGCGGATTCTTGGCTACGCGCAGTAAATCGAGGTAGCGCGGCATATAGGCGATAAGAGCATTACTGAATGGCGACACTTGTCGTTGTTGAAGGCATCCATCGGGTGCGGATCTGCGAGCCGGTGTGGCCGGAACGGATGTGAAGATGAGGAGACATTCGGCTGGCGCTCCGCCTCGTCCGTTTCCTTCCTGCTGCGCTTATCTTTGAACAGACGCACAGTGATGCGTTTGTTTACCTTGTAGAAAGGGGAAACGTCAAGCGTGCAAGACTGAAAGATAGCAAGACAGCGGTGCGCTTTGCCGAGCAAACAGGTGCAGCCAATATCCCAGTCGAGCCGTCGTCAGGTTCTTGAGCGCCTTGTTTGACAAAATCAAATACAAGATGGGTATAAGTACACATTCGGAGGTCCCGAAGTAACAACTGTCGGGGGGACCTCCTAACAAAACATGAAAAGGGGATTTTAAAAAGAAAAGATATCGGAGAAAACAACCAGTGGTGAATAAGAGTCGCAGGAAGGTAAACGTAGTCGATGACCACAGGGGATTATAGGTAGTGCGATGCGATTAGGAAATTTGTAGGCGTGGAATGGAGTCAGCTGATACAAAACAGGGGTGAACGGAGATCGCTGGGAGAGGCCCTGGACGTTGGTTCTGCATGTGTGGAAGAAGGAAGAAGGATAAGAGGGAGTGCCACGTGACAGTGCTGAAGCCTACTTATTAAATATGTAAAGGAGAGAGAGAAAAGGTGAGCGGAGGAAAGACGGGGAAGTAAACCAGACGATCTCCCGGTTTGCTACCCCCTACACTGGTGGCCAGGGAAAAGGGGAACAGGAAGAGAAAAACAGGCACAGAAATAGGGAACGAGCACCGAGTGCACACACAGCGAGACGCGCTGCAGGACCCCAATCGGTCACCGAGGCTGGCGTCCCTCAAGATCTGCAGAAGCGCGCCGATAACTTTCTGCGCCGTCAACGGATGTGGTCAGGATGCGAGAATTTTCGTTTCAGAAAACGTTTCATAAAAAATGTGGGCTCGCAAGTGCCACACCAAGCCACTGGCGGTAGAACAGTGCTGCATCCTCACGGGAGAGGCTGGAGTTGGCACCTGTAGCCGTAACAAAAAGGCCAGGTTACGTGGACGGAAATTGGATACGCTAGAAAAGCTACAGATCAAGCAGACGATGTTCTCTTGCAGCGTCCGTCCTCTCCAGTTGAATTGAAATAACAAGACCGGGCAGCTTCGTCAGCGAGGTCATTGCTGACAATACAATGACAGCCTGGAAGCTACTGAAAGATGACATTGTGCCCCCTTTTCCAGAGCATGTTGGTTGCTTTCTGTATTTATTATTATTTCTTTATTTATAGATACTGCGATCTGATAGATCTTAGTAACGTGGCATACGAATAAGTACACAAAACAGAATAAATAAAGAAAGAGATAACGGCACTTAAGCTTTTTCGTTACACAAGCGCTTAAAAAAATAGAAAAGGCAATCCACAAAAATAATGAAATCGATTAAGCAACGTTAGTTCAGCGATTTTCAAATCATAGTCAAACAGTGATGTCACGAACAATCTCGGCGAGTGCAGAATGCTATTCATTAAAGATATGTTTCGAAAAGTAACAATGAGTTCTGTGTTACAGTTTTATCGGCCAGCTTATTCCACTTTACTGTGGTTCTAGAGGAAAAAAATAAATACTTGAAACAGCTGACATGGGTAGTAAATGGAGTTACAGCTGGCGAGTGTCGGTTTCTGATAACGCAACCTGCTGTATGACTAAGTGAGACGCGTCGATCTCGTAGGGGCCATTTATCAGCTGGAAAATGAATTTTAAACGACATATACACGATTTCTATCTGTTACAGAAAGCAAGCCGCTCCTAGATAAGAGGTTAGTAATTGAAGTACGCCCGTATGGTAGCTGAATCGAACTGTAAGCTTTCTAGTTTCTCGATATCGATTTTGTGAACGGGTTCCATATAATTACAGTATGTTCTGAAACGGGGCGGGCGACCCTTTTGTAAGCCAATGGACGTGCTGTTGGCGTGGAGGATTCTAATATGGGTCTCAGAAAAAAAAAAAAAAAGCTACACTTGCGGCAGCAGTTTGCTATTACTCTGTCAGAGTGCTTTGACCAAGAAAAATCCTTTGTTATGTACAAGCTACAGTATTTATATTGTAGTTTGGAAGAACTTGTTTTTGGGTGAGTTGGTGCCTATTAGTAAACATATATATTTTTTTTTATGTGCGCGAACAGACGACCACATAGAGAAAGCAAACAAGACGATACCTCTGACAAAAAAGCGTTTTCTGCGCCATAGCGATATAGTAGTTGCTTCTTTTTTTAATGCTATCCGCATGTGTACTTTCCTTTGAAAATTAATGCGCATTTACCATCGTTTACACGATTCAACTACCTTATTAAAGTTCCTGTTTAACCTTAACTTGAGCAGTTTTTACTGCAGATATTATCTGCCCATATGTAGTGTGACGTACAGCAGATATGACGCCCTGAAGTGCAATGCTTTTGAGCCACGAAACACGACCCATTTCTCCGCTGGTTGGCCAGTGACACTTCATCCGACACTCAAACGTGCCGCTGCGAAATATATGAAGAGAAGGCCCGCGGGAAATAGGCCCTCACCACGGGATAGGGAAGCGGTAATTTCTAGCCGTCGAGCGCGCTACAGTAGAGCGGAGAGCCGGTGGCAAGAGTCCATCGGACAAAGCGTCACATTTGAATGCGAAATCCTTAGGTCTTGTCTAATTTATCACGTTAAAACAAAAATCACACGTTAATCCAGCTTGCTCTAATTTGTACCAACTTTATTCCACCTTTACTCTAATTTGTACTAACCTTAATCGACCTTAATCCAGTTTATTCTACCTTAATCCAATTTTGGAAGTGCGCCACGGTGTCTGTCTGACGCCGTGGCTGTTCACCGTGAGATTTCGCAATGCATGCCGCAGTAGTTCCTGCGCCGGGAACGTGACGTTATCACTTGGTCAAGTGGGGTTTCGCAGCATCCGATGTTAACGGCAGACGCTCGCCGGATTTTCTGCATCATCATCATCATCATCACCATCATCATCATCATCATCATCATCTGTTAAGTCCACTGCAGGACGAGGGCCTCTCCCGGCGAGTGACGAGGGAGGCAGTGGCCAAATACTGCACCAGGGAAGTCAATTCCTGTTCTGGCGAGGGAGTGCCTTTGTTGAAGCTTAGTGGGCCTTCCTAATTGGATTAGTATAGCCTCACTGGTTCTCGACGTTTTGTCAGGACGTTTTGCCACTCCAACCTTCATGGGACATATAAGGTTTTCGCCTTAATAAGAGCTGTCATGCACTAAACGTTGTTTTAAAAGGTCCGGCAACCTTGTAGGGCCTACTTCCCGAGAGCCAACGAGCAGAGAGGCTCCATAGGGAGGGAGGGGCGGCGCCGGAGGAGGTTGACTTGCCGAGGCTTGACTTGCCTGATGTCATGCTCCTTCCTAGCCCTCTTTTTTTTTTTTTTTTTCTTCATGGTCATGCAGCGTACTGGATGATGATGCCAGATGCACTCAGAGAGGCACTGTTCGTGCTGAGAAATTGCTGGCAACTTTTGCAAGACCTATTCCGCCTACTGAAGATATCCTCTTTTTGTGATACCTGTAACGACACCCTTATTTACTCGCATTGTGCCATCGCTGGATGTGCCACAATTCAATAAAGAAACGTTACTGCAAACTTAATTATTGTTTAATCGGTCAATGATAGGGTGAGGCTTATAGCGCGTGAAAAAGACAAGGATGATGTAAGACATCGTGGACAAAGTAAGACATCGTGAGGATATATAAGCCTCACGATGTCTTACCAACCAAGCCCAAATCACTGTATTACACCAATGAAAGCACGTTTCGTATGAGAACGTTTGGCGTCAAGAAAACGTATAAATACTATAGCAAGCGTGCGGTTCTTCATTATGGATTCACAGTGTGTGAAAAAGAACTTTACGTGCGCAAAAGGAAGCAACAACGGCAATAGCGTATATATCGCGAGTTAAACGTCCGACCAATTTCGATGGTAGCTGTAAGCTTACTCGAAGTGAGAGGGCGGAAGAACGTTTATAGTTAACCGGACGGGTTAAATCAAGGTGGTAAGCTGACACAATTAGTGAGCTTATATGGATTGCGTAACTCTTACGGAACAAATCAACAATATACGGTGAGAGCTGTGAGAAGGGATATATTGACAAACAAGTTCTGATTCGCTCGCGCAGTGTCCGATTAAATGCGCTTGAAACCGTGCCCTTAACTGGTTGTGTACGCTCTCTGACCATCCTCTTCTGCACATTTGAAACGTCGCCGAAGGGCCCATTCGTGCCTTGGTGACCGCGGAAGCGGCACCGCATTACGACTACCCAAAACCGGAAGATCTATAACGCGCGCGCTGCACTGCATTTCTAGGTCTTATGGAGTTTTTCTAGGTAACGACTGATCTTAGTGTGGTGTTTGGCGCGTCGTCTGTCCACGTGTGTGCCACATTTTGAGTGTGCCCAGGAGAACGCTTTCGCTTCTTTCGCAGTGTCGCCACCTTTGCGTTTCTGCGAACTCTCGGACGCTAGTGTGAAGAGGTGAGGCCTCAAAACGTTGGCCGAGTCTTACCTCAGAAACAACTTGCAGCACTGCCGAATGTACGAGGTGTACACAGACAACATCCTTGCTCAACGGAGTATAGTTCCGGGAGTAACCACTTGAATGTTGTGCAGGATTAGAGAGATCTATTTCTGCTTTGTACATGATACGTTGTAGCAATACGTAACATGTTCGGCCCTTTGCGCATGGACGTCGTATACCGCAAATTACTGTGGCGGTTACCACAGGCAACCGTAATAGCTGCTCTAAACGCGATTACGTATAACAACATGGCAGCGCCCATAGAGCCCAAACCGCCAACTTCGATCCAAATTCGCGCTTGCCACTGGCTCCCCGCCCTGACAGAAAGAAATGAGTGATAAGATTCCGTCGTCGCTTAGTCTCATCTCAAACTGAGGGAAAACATGAGGCATGTTTTTATCGTTATTGTTGAGATTCGCTGTTTAGTTTGACGCTGCCAGGGCTATACAGAGGAGGGGCCGAGCCGTAAAAGTAGTTTGATTCCCAGTTAGCAGATAGCGCCGCAGCATTAGCACTGATCATGCGACAACGAAGCGGAACGTTATAAAGGCCTACTTGTTCACTGTATCACAAATTTACTACTCCGGCCTATGGTACGTGATGATGGTAGCGAGCAAACGCTAAGTAGACGCCGAGCAGACAATGCGGCGCTGTACTCCGTTTCATACATCAGGTGCAACGCTGTGGAAGCTACGCAAGTAGTGCGGTCTCCAAATTTTATCACTCCGCGCGTTCCGCCTATGCTTCGCTGGGCGCCAGCGGCGTTTGGTCGCGCGAGTATGCACGTGAAGCTGCCGCGACTGGGATGCAAATAAAAAACAACGAAAAGAAAATTTATATAAAACGTGTTAGCAGCCGAATGAGCGCATGGTTCGCCTGCTTCTAAGGGTAAATTCTTATT
Source organism: Dermacentor andersoni (assembly GCF_023375885.2). NCBI lineage: Eukaryota > Metazoa > Arthropoda > Arachnida > Ixodida > Ixodidae > Dermacentor > Dermacentor andersoni. The sequence continues at coordinate 26,004,930 of NC_092819.1, forward strand.
GTCACTCAGAACTGACCGGATATCGCATTCATGTACACACAACTTGTGTTTACAACGTCAAACCATTTGTT